>NC_055970.1:572500-655000 GCF_018492685.1 Alosa sapidissima
CCTTTGGGGTGGAGAGGGGAGGGGGGACTTTAATTTGTCTGAGTTTGGGTGATAAAAGCAACACTTTTGGGTTATATACTATCGACAAGCTCTTAGAGTATTAACGTTATGAAAAAAAAAAAAAAAAGATGTGATTTGAGAAAAAAATCTTCAAGGGTTTTTAAAGAGGCTTTTTAGGGTAAGAATAGTAAATGTGGTGCTATTCTCAGACTGGAATAGCTAGCGGCTACTTATGTCAGCCAAACAGATTGACAGCGTTAAGCTTATGAGTTAGATATTCTGCTTTTTATTTAGAGGACTCACACAAACTGAAAATAGGAGTCATAAATGGGTATTTTGAATCATTACAGTCTACAGTCTACAGTCTACACGTTTGAATCATTAAAGTCTACAGTCTAAACAGACATTACAGTCTACAGTCTACAGTCTACACGTTTGAACCATTACAGTCTAAAGTCACACGTTTGAACCATTACAGTCTACAGTCTACAGTCTAAACAGACATTAAAGTCTACAGTCTACACGTTTGAATCATTACAGTCTAAAGTCACACGTTTGAACCATTACAGTCTACAGTCTACAGTCTACACGTTTGAACCATTACAGTCTACAGTCTAAACAGACATTAAAGTCTACAGTCTACACGTTTGAATCATTACAGTCTAAAGTCACACGTTTGAACCATTACAGTCTACAGTCTACAGTCTAAACAGACATTAAAGTCTACACGTTTACACGTTTGAATCATTAAAGTCTAAAGTCTAAAGTCTACACGTTTGAATCATTAAAGTCTACAGTCTACACGTATGAATCATTAAAGTCTAAAGTCACACGTTTGAATCATTAAAGTCTAAAGTCTACACGTTTGAATCATTAAAGTCTAAAGTCACACGTTTGAATCAT
Source organism: Alosa sapidissima (assembly GCF_018492685.1). Taxonomy (NCBI): domain Eukaryota; kingdom Metazoa; phylum Chordata; class Actinopteri; order Clupeiformes; family Clupeidae; genus Alosa; species Alosa sapidissima. The sequence goes on from NC_055970.1 coordinate 573,404, forward strand.
TAAAGTCTAAAGTCACACGTTTGAATCATTAAAGTCTACAGTCTACACGTTTGAATCATTAAAGTCTACAGTCTACACGTTTGAATCATTAAAGTCTACACGTTTGAATCATTAAAGTCGTCTACACGTTTGAATCATTAAAGTCTAAAGTCTACATGTTTGAATCATTAAAGTCTACAGTCTACACGTTTGAATCATTAAAGTCTACAGTCTACACGTTTGAATCATTAAAGTCTACACGTTTGAATCATTAAAGTCGTCTACACGTTTGAATCATTAAAGTCTAAAGTCTACATGTTTGAATCATTAAAGTCTACAGTCTACACGTTTGAATCATTAAAGTCTACAGTCTACACGTTTAAATCATTAAAGTCTAAAGTCTACACGTTTACACGTTTGAATGACACTTCTAAAGGACTCCAGGTGTCCAGTGCATTAGTTCAGTGCATTAGTTCAGTGCATTCGTAATTGACTTATGAAGTAGCAGTACGATATGAGTCATGCCATGCTGTAGTAGATTTGTAGTATTTTGTTGTAGTCTTCATTTTAAATACATTAGTAATATATGAAATACCATTACACATTAACCACAATAACTCTCAGCTGATAAACTACCAATAGTTTGAGCCCAACTATACAGTTATAATATATAACTGCAATATAACTGTATCATTAAGTATCATCCACACTTCAGTATTAGCCCAACCCCTTTTATTCTTCCCTTTCAACTGATCAAGCAGGACTCGGGACAAATGCCATCACTCTACACTGACTTCTAAAGCTCAACAGTCTTCATGATCAATACACCCAGAGGAAGCAAGGTCAGAGGCGCAGCATGTAAACAAGCGTTGCACAACTTGGCAGGGGAGGGCAGGGGAGAGGACAGTGTTTTTCTCCTCTGAGGACTCGCCTTGAGTGACGGGCAGGTGAGGGCGGAGGGTCTAAACGGTCAGTGCTTTGGCGGAGTAAATGACCCAGGACGCGGCAAACCAGCCACATCATAGACACCATCATGGGTGCTCCAACACACTTGATGTGGCGCCATTCAGCCACATATCATCGCCAAATGTGAACCTGTCATGTTACCCTCACCCCCCCGCCCCCCCCCCCCCCCCCCCTTTTTAAGGAGGCAGAGATGGAGTCTGGCACATGGCTAAGTACACAACATGTGAAGTCAGATGAATACCCTGGGGGGTGGGGATGGGGTTTCCACTCTCTACTGGCGCTTCCAGAATGTGTTAGAACATTAAAGCACATGTGTCATTTTTACAGGACAAATGTTAAGTACAGGACATCTGGCAGGACGACTGTTGCACATTTTATACACATTAAACCACGTCAGATTTGCTTCAGGGTTTGGTGAGCAGCATGTATAATTGGGTATTCTTCTGCTATGTAGCTGTGGGAGAGAGCATGTGAGTGGGCTTGAGGATTTGTATGGCATCTGTAGTTCTTTTGATTACCTGTAGCCTGTGCTGCTACTTTGGCTTTTCAGGAAAAAAACAGATTGAGACATTAAGTGAGGGAAATATTTATTTCACTTCAAAAAGCTTGGAGAACTCATTTCATTTCATTCATTGCATTTCCAGTGAGTCGGATGAGGACTGGCTGAATAAAGAAAAACATGAGCATATTTGAGGAAAAACTCTTTGTGCATATTATAATGCTTAGTGCATCGCAGATTATTTTAATTTATGATGCTTCTCATTCCCTTGCAGCTAAACACTGTTCACTGTATGATAATAGAGAGGAAAGGGGGAAAAGTTTTAAAAAGAGAAAATCTCTATTATCATCCTGCATAAAGACAGACATGCACACACACTTGCACGCACGCACACCGAGAGCTCCCGTGGATCACAAGTATTTACATCGCATGGCTGGAAACCGCGAGATGATTGTGCAGCAAAGGCTGGTGCATAAATAGGCCTGTGCCGCCCTCGAATCACCAGAGTGTGCACGGAGATTACGATAAGGCCATTAGTCGCTGCGCCGAGCGCTCATGCCAGTTCTGTCACCCAAAATTAGAGGGGAGCCGGTAACTTTCCCACAATTCCGTCGCTCTTGTTTGGAGAGGATTCAGCCTGTCAATAAGTGTCCCATAATAGTGTGCAAGCACTGCCAGTTCCAATAAAGCAACAGAGAGATCATCAGGATGAAAGGTGACCTTGCCATAATTGAGATTCATCACATGGACGGCAGGCACTGCAGAGTAGAAATGAGAGCTAAATAATAATAGCTAACACGCACATACACACACACACACACACACACACACACACACACACACACACACACACACAAACCAAAATACCCATTGCACAAAAATGCATTCCCAATTTTATGGGAGGATGGCCAACTGCTGTTGGATCGTGGGCCTTGAATGTCAATTTTAGGTTTAAAGCCTGTGCGTATTTTTTCCCTTCTCTCACTGTTTTCTGTTTTCTGCTCTTTAATTTTTTTGTATCTGTCTTTTTCTGTGAGTGGACAGAATTGGGCGCACATAGAATGAAATGACAGTATGCGCCTCCATGAAATGCAATGACATTACAGCATTTCAAAAGAGGGATTCTCAGGGATGTAACTTAATTTGCTATATTGCAACTAAAAGATATGACAACTGTATGTCATGGATATACCATCCCCTGAATGCTAACGCAGAGAAATGAGGTGGTGTCTGCACATACACACACACACACACACACACACGCACGCACACACACGCACACACGCACGTACGCACAAACACACACACACACACACACACACACACACACACACACACTCAAACAGAGACATACTGCAATCATAAATGTGCATTCACACTTCCAAGTCACACATCAATGCTGAATAGACACCAGAAAATGTTTTCAGGTGTGACAACTCTAAGGTCTCCACACCATACTCCACTGATATTTAAAGGAATAAATGGGTTTATAATCAATTAGAGCCTAACAGACCAATTAATGGGTGAGAAAGGAAGGAATCTGACAAATCCAAAAAGGATTAATTATTTTCCTCGCTCCTCAAGGTGACAGTAATTACTTTGTCAAATAACACAAAATGTAATTGCCAGACACCAAATTAAAGGATGTATAAGTGCCTACAAAAGACAGGACAATTAAATGGACAATTACTCAATCAAGAATATGTGATCATGCCATATTGTGGTATTTAGGAGAGTGTGTGTGTGTGGGGGGGGGGGGGTGTCACAACTGCTGCACTTGGTTCCTCTGTTCCGGCTCCAGTCCCTGTGTTCCGGCTCCAGCTCCAAATGCATGCCTAGTCCGTTCAGCCTCTCCTGTGTTTTAGTAGCACTCACCAGTTTGTTTGTTATGTTTCTATTTAAGCTCTGGACCTTTCAGTTGTCTTTGTGTGATATTATCTGTTCTACAGAAGACGCTGTGTGAGTTTTAGCCAAGTCTTTGTTTTTTCATCACCATGTCCTTGCATTGTTTGTGGTCATCGTGGTCTTTAGATTTTGGAAATTAAAGAAGCCTTGAGCATCTGCATCTTCATCTTTGTGTTCCTGGGATCCCTGTGTGACAGTGTGTGTGACAAGTGATCTTGATGCACTTTTAAGTACAGGCTGCACTAAAGAAAAATCTTTTTTTTCTAGACTTAGAAACAGGCTCTGCCTTTAATTGTGCCTTTTGTTACTCTTAGAATTACAAGTGGATCTGCACCCCGCTGGCCAGTAAGGCACAATTCATTCCTTTAGGTCATTTGAAGGAAGGCCATTTAGGGCTTTGCATGCTAAGAGTTCAATAATCTACTTTTGACAAGGAACCACCTGGACAGGAGGTCATTGCCATAGTCTAGATGCATAGTGTGCTTTAGTTAATTTTTGCATCTCAAAGACATAGGGTTATTCTGTTTTTGGCAATATTGCATAGATGGTAAAAAATATGTATTTCAGGTCTGTTTTATGTAGATGGCACAGATATACTGAGTGAGAAGATGGCTGGATAGTGTCATTCTCAAATGTTTAAGGCCTACAGTCTTACAATAAAATCACAACCCATTGTCACATATGCTTTGACAACTTAGCAGTTTTGTCAGATTTCATATTTGTATATATGACCGGGGCCAACACCAGCCCTGAAATTACAATGACCCGACTACGCCACCCAGAGGGACAGAGTTCTAAACTAGTTTAACAAGTTCGTAAGTAAAACAGAAGAGAGCAGAGATCAGATTCTCAAGTTCAGTACTTTATTGACCTTTAGTGGGACAATAAGCTGGGGAAGGAAGCCAATTAGTAAAAATATATATTTTATCACAGGTCCAATAAATATGTAACAATAAATGGAGCTACTGATATCATGTCAATCACACCTAATAAATGCAGTCTGGAAAACTAGATAGCCTAGTTATAGATATTTATGTTCTAGTCAATACCACTGTGGAGAGAGAGAGAGCATCAGGTGAGCCACTGGAGGGCGAAGGAGGACCCCAAGACACCCCTCACCTGTGCAAGAGAAAATATTCACACACACCAAACACACGGTTATCTACACTCACAGCAAACAAATAGTGCAGGCACACATTTATGGGTGAACACCAGAAAGCCTCGCTAAGCATGCAGTGAACATAGGTGAGGAAGAAAAAGGGCTTGCACCATCTGTGGGCCTGATGCGTATCAACTCTCCAGCAACAGGACTAATAGCCCACGAGGGAAAGAGACTGTTTGTTAAACACAATTTTTTAGAGGGATTGAACGAACACAGTTGGTTTGACAAACAAAACAAAAGAAACAGCACATGTATCCAAAAAAAACCCCAAGGACACGGACATACATTCATATGAGACAGGACAAGCCAAGCGTAGCCTACACCAGCCGTGTAGCCTAACTAGCGACAGCGTTAACCAGGCAGCCAGTTTATCGCAGACAACACAAACAAGTTACATCAATCACAGAAAACAAAATACATATGGCAAAACAGCAGTGGCATTAACAGGAGTTTTTCCTAAAAGCAAATGGAGCCTATATTAACATCACATGCTGTACATACATAGAACAGGCATTCAGTGTGTTTCATAACAATGGGTGAATATTACCTTGTAGGCTACCAACTCTAAGAAAGCTCGTCTTTCACCCAGTCATTGTCGCACATGAAGCTAGGATAAGTAATTCAGTTGTTGGTGTAGTTTCACAAGGAGATACACAAAATGGCAGTAGTTACATGACTTGTTCTAAGCAGAGACAAAAGAGAGACCTTTATACCAAGCCTCTGGCAAGGTGTCATTTAAATAAACTATGTTCATTTAAAAAGGAGACAGTTTATAACATGGAGGAAAAGCTGATTTTATGGTCTCTGTAGTACGTCTAGACTATTCTCTCCGAAATTGTGCTCCCTCTGTTCATTGCTGAACGAGATGAGAGAAAGAGATGAGGTTGTTAATATCACCTATTGTTGCTTTCAATGGCGGTGCCGAAATCGCTTCATGATAGGCCATGGCCGCGGGTTAACAGAGCGACACTGCGAACCCCCCTTACCTGGCTAATGTCTTCAGGGAAAGATAATTGGCCCAATCCCGGAGCGCATTAGTCTAAACGCACCCTCTGACCACACTGCACCAGCCAGGCTCGATTCTGTGCAAATGGCGGAAGACATCATCAGACAAGCTGAGCGCCTGGATCACATCAGTTCACATCAGTTCAAAAGTTTCTGCTATAACATTCCTCTTAAGCCCCCCCCCGCCTCCCCATCCCACTGCACCTCCCTCCTCCCCATCCCACTGCACCTCCCTCCTCCTCCCCATCCCCATCCCCATCCCACTGCACCTCCCTCCTCCCCATCCCACTGCACCTCCCTCCTCCCCATCCCACTGCACCTCCCTCCTCCCCATCCCACTGCACCTCCCTCCTCCTCCCCATCCCCATCCCCATCCCACTGCACCTCCCCATCCCACTGCACCTCCCCATCCCCATCCCACTGCACCTCCCCATCCCACTGCACCTCCCCATCCCCATCCCACTGCACCTCCCTTCTTCTCCCCATCCCACTGCACCTCCCTCCTCCCGGCCTCCTCCCTCCTCTGTCTTCAGGAGGCGGTGATCTCTGCTCCCCCTTGCTCAAACGGATGGATGCTCCTGTGCTTCCCCAGGTGTGCAGATGAGAGGCAATTTTCCTCAGGTGTCTCTAATTACCGTTCATTTAGTATTTATGGCCCCAGGCAGTCATCACTCTCCCCACACCCCACAAAGATGCTGGAGGGGGTTGGTGAACCTCTGCCTCCCAGATGATAATGTCCCAAAAGTGGTTGGGTGCAGGGGGCTGGCACATGTGTGTATGAGGAAGTATGACAGTGAAAAAAAAATCACACACAGATGTCAAATCTGTGTGTGTGTGTGTGTGTGTGTGTGTGTGTGTGAGAGAGAGAGAGATAGTTTGTGTGTGGGAAAAGTGTGTGTGTGTGTCCTTTTTTTAACTCAGCACGTCTATCCCCGGCAGAACGGCAAGGGGGAGTGTGAACATCTTGGCAGCTCTGTATCCTGTGCACCCCCCTCTCTGCGCTCGCCTCCCCAGCTGAGGGGCCTGCTGTGGGCTTCAGGAGGGTTTGTTTCCTGGGCTGGTGCTCAGATCACTACTTGGCAACGTTGCACACTGAACAAGTGGTGTAGCAGATTTGTAGATGTCCCTATAAAATAGATGATGGGCATAAATGAATTGTCTTGCATTGCTGGGACAAGTCAATTTATCCTCATGATGAATTTCCAGTGGATGGGATCTAGTCAGTGTGGTGTTTAGAGGGGATTCTCAGGGCCAGATGGACGTACATTTGCGAATGCAGCGTTATCAGCACCATGGCCAACCCACAGAAAGCGCACGCTGTGCCTCTTCATTTCATGTGCTATTTATCATACCTGTAGCTCTTTGGGTAAAATATAGATAGATAGATAGATAGATAGATAGATAGATAGATAGATAGAGATAGATAGAGATACTTTATTGATCCCCAGGGGAAATTCAAGGTCTCAGTAGCATACAGACAACACACACACATTCACTAACAGCAGAAAAAGTAATTAAAAGTATATAATATAAAAACACAACTAAGCAATAAGGACAGTAGAAGATAAATAATATACTAAATGTACTAAAACACAAATGATACTAACTAACATTTAATCTAAATCAATTCTAAAAACAGTATCCACATAGTGGTGATTAATCAATCAAGAGGCGCTTGTAATGACTGAGGCAAGGACTGACCCTGTGATTCTCTGTGCATAGTAAGGTAAGGTAAGGTGCTCTGTGTGAGTGAGTGTTACGGTGATAGTGCAATGGTGATAGTGGTCATGGTGATAGTGCAAATGAGTAAGTCCAACAGTGCAACAGTGCAAAAAATAAGTCTATATATCTATATATATATAACTATTTTAAGAAAAGGTATTTTAAGAAAAGTGTGGCCACAGTTCGGCTGTGGCATGGAGGGGGGGTTATGCATATGTGCTAATGTGCTAATATAGCACGCAAACAGGGAGGCAGAAAGACAGTGGTAAAAGTGGCTAGTGGACAGACAGTATCCAAACATGGAGGGGGTGAAGAGGCAGACAGACTATGCAGAGAAGTCTATCTCTCCTCTTCCCTTAAGTGAGGCATTGAACAGTTCAATGGCCCTGGGGACAAATGACTTCCTCAGTCTGTCTGTTGTGCAAGGCAGTGAGCGAAGTCTCCAGCTGATCAGGCTCTTCTGCTTAACAATAGTGCTGTGGAGTGGGTGACACTCATTGTCCAAGATGTTGATCAGTTTGTTCAGGGTCCTTTTGTCAGATAGTGAAGTGATGCACTCCAGTTCAGCTCCCACTACAGAGCCAGCTTTCCTTACCAGCCTGTCAATTCGCCCCGCATCCTTCTTCCTTGTGCTTCCTCCCCAACATACTACTGCATAGAAGAGGACGCTGGCAACAACAGACTGGTAGAACATCCTGAGGAGCTTACTGCACACATTGAAGGACCGCAGCCTCCTCAGGAAGTACAGCCTGCTCTGCCCTTTCTTGTAGAGTGCATCAGTGTTGGCTGACCAGTCCAGTTTATTGTCCAGGTGGAGACCCAGATACTTGTAGGTGCTTCCCACCTCCAAATTGACCCCATCAATGGGGACTGGTAGCAGAGTGGGTTTAGACCTGCGGAAATCCACCACCATCTCCTTGGTCTTTGAAGTGTTGAGTTGAAGATGATTGAGTTTGCACCATTGCACAAAGTCCTCCACCAGGCTCCTGTACTCCTCGTCTTGCTCGTCCCTGATACACCCCACAATTGCAGTATCGTCAGAAAACTTCTGCATGTGGCATGACTCGGTGTTGTAGCAGAAGTCAGATGTGTACAGGGTGAACAGGACTGGAGAGAGCACAGTTCCCTGTGGCGCTCCGGTGCTGCTGATCACAGTGTCAGAGAGACAGTTCTTCAGTCTGACGAACTGTGGTCGCTCGATCAGGTAATCTGTAATCCAGGTTACCAGGTGAGCGTCCACACCCATCTGCATGAGCTTGTCTCCCAGAACATGATTCTCACAGCACTTTTCCCCTTGTCTAGGTGAGAATGTGTTCTGTGTAGAAGATAAGTGATGGCATCGTCCATGCCCACTTTCTCCTGGTATGCAAACTGTGGAGCTGGAGCAGTGCAAACATTGGAGCTGGAGCAGGACAGTCAAACCTGTTGTAGAGGTGGTTCAACTGGTTCGCCCTGTCCAGGTCTCCCTCCACAGAGCTGCTGCTCTTCTTCAGGCCAGTGATAATCTTCATGCTTCAAAATTTAGCAATCATGAAATAATACAATAGGTAAGAATCATTATTGGGAAAATGAGTCCCAACAGGGCGAACCGGCAAATTCTTCCAGTAGCAGCAACTGGAATCCATGCATTTCCACTGAATTATTTTTGGAATCTGATCCCTTATCATACCTGTTCATTCTTACTCGTTGCTTGACTTATCGTGACTAAATTCAAGATGGCTGCAAACGCTAAACTTCGTGAAGATACTGTCTGTATAAATCGTCTTGTAAGTAAACTACCAGTGCTTTTCCAAAGTTCTCAATGTCTCGTTTTAAATCTCAGGGCCCTCGGAAGTCTACCAATGAAGTGTGGAGATACATTGAGCCTCGTAAATGGGTGTAAAACAGTGATTTATTTGCATGGCTAGCCCGATGCCGAAGCACCACTATTGAAAAAGCTGTTGGTAGCATCGGCTAACTAGCGCCAGATTTTGGAGTGCAGGGGACAAGCCGAGATGGGCTATGAGACATACGTTCACACTCGGTATCATGTTTCAATACACTTTAAGTCAATATCACACCGGAAGTCCGCTTGATACTGTTGGTTCCCAAAGGAGATTTTATTTGGGTCGCCAGCATAGCCTAGTGACAATATATGTTGTGTAATAGGCCTAGCATAGGGCCTACCTTATATAGCTTATAGTTTAACAGTCACGGTTTTGTCATAACTCCCTCTATGCATTTTTGCATTTAGAATAGCTCTGAAACCGGGGGGCGAACCACGCAGAGGGGGCGCCAGTGCGTGGATATCTCAATCGTAAAATTAAACAATATTTCTATCGGGCGCCTACCATAGACTAGGCTGGGTGAACCCAGCCTGATCTGCCGGCGATTTATTTTTCGATTTCTTAAAAGATTGAGCTTGGTCTGGCGAAACCATGGACCTCACAGTTGCAAAACGCAAGGGAACATGAATCAGCCTATATTTGCACAAACAATAACGGACAGCAGCTCTTCAACTTGGCCCATTAAAATGTGTATACAGAGACGCATTTCATGAAGGCCCTTTTGGACATGTCAGTTATTTGCTCCACTGGGTAAAACTGCATTTTGTTTTAGACTACTGGTATTTCATTTGTGCATTGACAATTAAGTTAAATATCATATGAACTAGATGACTAAACTCTTGCATATGTAGAAGAAGAAACATTCACAAAAATCATGACCTCTCTTCTTGATAGCTGTTGAAAACTGCATGGATCTGACAGAGATTGTTTTGTTTAATAAATAAATAAATAAATAAATAAATCATGCTGCTACCCTCTGCTTTTTCCAAATACAATGTAGCCTACAGGTGTACCTTTCATCAGTCCAGTTGCGTCTACATCAGTCCAGTTGCCCTACTTGTGATTAGAGATTTTAAAGGTTTTATAACAATGCTACAAATGTTTTGGCAAGTACTACAAATCTATTCACCTTTGCAGCGCCAGTAGGCTACTTTCTGTGCGGCCCGCAAACACACATGCCAAACAAGCATACACAAAAGTTTCAAGAGTGGGGGATTAAATTAAATTAAATTGATTAATGTGATTTATTTTCACGAAATGGATGTACAGGACTGAGCGGTGGTCATATGTTGTACCGATATGCGGTACATCTAGTTGTCCCAATAATGACCGGCGTTCTATACATTATCCCGCTTATTACACGGCTACTTGCCAAAATGAAATAATAAACTCCCCACGATATGACTTTAGCCTACATAGCCTAGCCTATTTTGTTACCGTTCATCGTGGCATATGCTGAAACAAATAGTTTGCAACAACACACATTGAACTTGAATCAAACATTCTTTAGAACACAGCTGATCAACCGTCTGCTTTCACTTTTGAATGAAGTTCCAGTCGTTGCGTAGTAATATGAAATACCTGAATTAGAAACACAAACTCCATTGCCATTGAGAGCGGTCATTATTTTTTTCAGAGGTCCTTTCCTAGAAAATAATGACCGCTAGAACTTTGGGAAATCCCATTCAAGTCAATGGAGCATTCTACTTGCCTTGTGAAGAGCCGTGTAATAAATGATAAGAAGATGTCAACAAGCAGAGAGATAATGCAGAGCAGTATTCTACTCCACTTAAGGACATACTCAAACTACTTGTACATGTATAGGCTTTAATAGCCAAATCTAGCAGGTAGGAAAGTTTAAGTTGATGACGTGAAAGTGAAAGTTAGACATTAAAAACGCTGGTGAAAGTTAAGGTTGCTTCTGGTTGCTTTTAGAAGGCAGAAATATTTCATTGCGGTTTTTGTACATACAGGGGAATACCTAATTAGACGCATTTTACACTTACCCTCCTATGAATGCATATGCATGACATGGAAAAGCACAAATTGCCATTCCCAGCTCCTGCGACAGGCAGTCTGCTATGTTACCTAAGTGCGGCCTGTTACCACTCCATGTTTTTATGTGCATGTTGCGAAGAAAACCTTAAGTGGGTGCAAAGTACATCTACCCCTCAGTACACAGTGTATGTGATTACTAAAACTCACTTCTGCTTCAACCTCACACATTGCTTTATTTGTTAATGTTAGATGTCAAATGTTTCTGTTAAAAGTTATACTCTCTGACATGCCCTAGTTATTAGCTCATCATTAAGTATGTATTGTGAATCTAATCTAACATCTAGGATCATGTGCACTGAATTAAGACTAATCCGTGCTGTAATGGGAGAGCTGTAATGGTAAAACTCCTTTGAGTCAGGCACTACTGTATGCTCTGTTCTTCAATAGTTATTAAAAGTCAATAAAAGGACTTACTTGCAAGCCATATGAGATAAGACATATTACATGCTTTGCTGATTTGTATTTGCTTATTTTCTTTTGATCAATATTGTGTATATATATATATATATTCTCTCTCTCTTTCTTATTTTCCTTTTGATGTAAGAGTCCATAGTCCAATGTGAGATCTATATCTGAGGTACGGGTGGGAGGGTGTGCGGGGTATTGACATTCATGTTGTTTGTGATTTTGAACATAACAATGCAATGCTTTGTTTGATAATAAAAACAGTGAATTATAAAAAACGTCAATCATTTATTATTGTTCCCATTTTAATGTATGAATAAAAAATAATGAATGAGCCTTTGTATTGAATGAATATTTTAACGTTATGTCAAGTTGAAGAAGAACCCTCGATTGCTCTGTTAAAATAAATAAATAAATAAGACATAATAATAATTAAATAATAATGTGTTTTTTTTTTACTGGTGGATGATAGTTTAATACATTCTGGTATTCAGTAACTCAAGTCTTGATTCATAGAACTTTCTTTCCTTTCTGAGACACAAGACACACACTACTATCACTATCACTGCCTTGAAGGGGAAAGCAAGACACATACTACTATTACTACTATCACTGCCTTCACAGCCTATCACAAGCCCATCCCAGCTGGTGCCTCTAAAGAATGCAATTAATGAGCTTCTTCATTTAGTTTGTTACATGCTTCTCTTCTCAGTTTATTTTCTCTGCCTAATTACTTTCTGAAGTAGAGGGTGTTGGAGTTAAAAGGCACACATCTGCGGAACACACGCATACGTCCACACGGAAGTGTGCTCACACATATGCTCACACACAGAATCACTAATAAAGGAAAGAACACTCACAGAGGAGGAACTATTTTTGTTAGATATACAAATAAAACCATATTTTCAGATTAAGAGCAAGTATGCGTTAGTTTGATTCTAACATTTTTTGTTTGGTATTGTGAAAGTTCATTTTGTTTTTAATCCTGTATCCTATTCCTTCAGTCTGCGGCAATGTCCTGTGGCAATATCCTGTGCATGCTTAACTGGACAGACAGACAGACTGCGGTTGCATTTCGTGCTGAGTCCTGGAGGAAGAATTGGGACTGATAATAATAACTAAATAAAAACGGCCAAAGGAAGACGGACAGAGGAGGCGCAGGCCTCCCATGACAGGAGAGCAGCCAAGCCCAGGCGCTGTCCACTGGGCCGTGGTGCTGAAAAAGCAGCGGGCCCCGGCGGCGACTCTGCAAGGCAGGAAGCCCCTGCAGGTCCTAAAACTGCCACAGTTAGGACATGAAGGGAAGCATCAAGCTGCTCCACGTGCACATGCTGGGACCAGATGATGCCGCCTATCTGCTCTCAGTCTTTGTGTGTCGCCGTTTATTTGGCAAGCGCTCCATGGTTGTCTATACGGGAGCAAGCAAGAGAGAGAGAGAGAGAGGAGAGAGAAGAGAGACACATGAAGGACATCATTCAGACTGGGCACAAAATGGTGCCTCTACATTTTGTCGGAGTTTTGTTTTCGCTGTGTGTGTGTGTGTGTGTGTGTGTGTGTGTGTGTGTGTGTGTGCGTGTGTGTCTGTCTGTTTGGGTGCGTGTTTGTGTGAATGACTGAGAGATTTGTTTAATTGCTTTCTAGCCAGGGGGCAAGATCAGAGAAGCCCCTTTGGTTGCCTCCTGTCGATCTCCTAATGCTTCTGCCTGGGTTCCCAGCAACATCTTCCCACCACCAAACCTTCAACAACTCTCCCTCTCTCTCTCTCTCTCTCTCTCTCTGGGATATGCTAATTGTCTTCCCAGGGTGTCTGACGTCAATATTGTGGCAAATCCACAACTCTGAATGCAACAGCTAACCCTATTCGTGCCATCGGCTCACTCATCTCTTGTAGGTGGCATTCAGTACGTCTTTGATCTCCTCAAACGCTAATACACTGTACTGTGAATACACTGACACCAAATAAATTAATTCCTAATCCGCCATAATGTAGTTGCCTGTGAATACCAGTTTTGACAAAGGATCCTATCAGATCTGTTGTTTGGGCTTAGGGACTAAGCTGCAATGTACACATGGTCAAAACAATGACACACATATATTTATTTTCCTTTCACCTGTTTGCAGAGAATTCCAGAAAACAGACATTTCTACTCTACTTGTCCTTGTAATATGTCAAAAATAAAAAAAATGTGTCATTCAGTAACAAAGAGACAGAGAGAGAGAGAGAGAGAGAGAGAGAGAGAGAGAGAATATGAGCATGTGAAAATAGAGAGGGGGAGCAGGGAGAGTGTGGGGGGGGGGGCAGGGAGCAGGGAGGTGGGGGGGGCAGTTGAATCATGCTATGGAAGCAGAAGGAAGATAAAATAGACATGGGCATGGCATCTGACAGACAGATGGACAGTTTTCAGAAATGTCTTGCTGTGTCTGTTATTTCACAAGGCAGATTTTTACCAGGCCATACTACACCATCAGTTAAAAAACAAACAAACAAAAAACAAAAACAAATGCACAAACAGACACTCATCCAGAATCTCATCCTCTCTCTCGCTCTCACACGTACCAAAGCCGGGGATAGAAATAAGCATCAAATGTCCAGCAGAAGCTTCCTATTAGGACAGAAGAGCTACATTCTATTTTCATGGATTCATCATTCAGTAGTGTCATGTCTGCATATCATGATCATCCGCATGGATTCATCATTCAGTAGTGTCATGTCTGCATATCATGATCATCCGCATCATCATTCAGTAGTGTCATGTCTGCATATCATGATCATCCGCATCATCATTCAGTAGTGTCATGTCTGCATATCATGATCATCCGCATCATCATTCTGTAGTGTCATGTCTGCATATCATGATCATCCGCATGTTTTTGGGCAATACAAAGACAACCCATAACTTCCCATCTCTGTCCATTATCAGTGGACTGTACTGCCCGATATTGTACTGCCCCGTTTTCGAACGTTTCCATATTATACTAAGCTTCCAGGTGGCTCTGTGCAGTAAATGTGTGTGTGTGTGGGGGGGGGGGGGGGGGGGGGGGGGTTTGGGGGTACAGACTCCATATACTCCTGACATTTCATGATGCATTAAACCTCATTAATTCATTGGAAGCACCTGGGGAGAGATGCACAGGAAATCACAAGGTAAGGAAAGAGTAACCCCCCCCCCCCTACTTCGCTCTCTCTCTCTCTCTCTCTCTCTCACTCTCTCTCACTTTCTTTTTTCTCCCATCCTCTTTTTCCCACTCCCCACTTTCTCCCTCTCCCTCTCCCACTCTCCTTTTTCCATTTTCTCCTTCTAACAGAAATGCAAAAGCTGGAAAGCAACATGTGCATGCTAGCTGAGCCTAAGTGACGGCCTGGCGATCCCTCTGGGGCAGCCTAATAAGGGCATATTGACTGTCTCTCGCTGAAGAGCACCCCCCCCCCCCCCCCCCCCACACACACACACACCCTCCTCTCCACCCACTGCCTCTTCTTTCTGGTGCTCATACAAGACATTTGACAGGCACAATGGTTGCCCTGCTTCTCTCCTGTGAAGACAGCGTGTAATTTGTCTGGGAGTAACAGCATAGGGAGCCCCCCCCCCCCCCCCCCCCCCCTCGCTCTGTCTCTCTGCAGATTTTAATGTAGATTAAATATTCAATTAGTTGTCATGTGTTTGGTTGTGTGTATGTGTGTGTGTGTGTGTGTATGATTGTGTGTGTGTGTGTGTGTGTGTGTGTGTGTGTGTGTGTATGATTGTGTGTGTGTGTGTCTGTGTGTGTGTGTGTGTGTGTGTGTGTGTGTTTGTCGGTGGGTGTTTCTGGTGTCTGGTTGTGTATTTTGTGAGAGCGTAGTTTGTCTCTGTGTGTGGGAGTGGGTGTGTGTGGCCCAAGTGATTGAATGAGTGAATGGTATGTCCTTCTGTCTATCTGTCTGTGCGTGTGTGTGTGTGTGTGTGTGTGTGTATGTGTGTGAGACTGCTGTCTCTCCCTCAGCATTGACCCCCCAGTCTGCTGTTTCTATATAGGATGCACATTTGAAGATATTTCCTTTAAAGTTCCAGCAGTGGCTGATGGACAGCTGTGGAAAAGGTCAGTTGTCCTGCAGCTTTTATTTCCCACGAGAGCCTGGCAAGATTCTGTGTGTGTGTGTGTGTGTGTGTGTGTGTGTGTGTGTGTGTGTGGTGTGTGTGTGTGTGTGTGTGTGTGTGTGTGTGTGTGTGTGTGTGTGGGTAAACTCACCACAGATGCCCCCAGAGCCAAAAGCAAAGGTGGTCTTTTGTGCTCATCCACAGAAGTGTGCACCACAATAAAGGGCTCAGACTAAGAATAATAATGGTGGTGGATTAGAGGAGCGCACGGCAGCGGTCATTTAAACAGCCACAGCATGGTATTAATGCTTTCGTCAATTTGGCAGGGAAAACGTGCTGTGGAGAGCCTGACAATAAACATCAAAGCAGACAATGTCAGGGTGTGATTAAAGGATCGGGTGGGAGACAAAAAAAACCCACAACATAGCGGAGGAAACATGATTTGGGTCAGCGCACATCAAATATTATATTGCACATAAACCCTTTTGATTTGTATGAAAAAACAAATCTGTTTTGTTTCATGTGATTTTCACAAATTGAGGCTTTGAGGTGTAATGTATTAATTCTGCATTCTTTTTTCAGTTCCATTTTGCATCATTTAAACTGTTATTTGAATCAAAGGAAAGGCATGCATTAATGATCAACCACATTACAGTAAAATAACTGTTCTTGTTTCATATTATATCTTTACATTTGCATTTTCACTAATATGTATTATGAATCATTTTTAACACTTTCAAAAAGCCAAAAAAGGACAAAAGTGAACTTTCTTCTTGAGTGAAGCAATATACTCAATATCCAAAGTCTAAATCACTAAGGCCATTCCCTTCCATACGTCTCTTATGTGCCATTTTGTGATGTCCTTGATGTCAAGTAATATCCACATTAAAATAATGAATAAGGGATTTAATAGACCTGAAGCAGCAGGTAGGAGTTGATTTAGCATGATTGTCTGTGGAGAATGATAATGGAAAATAGACTGTATTTCGTGTCTTACAGAGATAGAAAGAGTGAAACTGTGTGTGAGAGAGAGAGAAAGAGAGAGAGAGAGTGAGAGAGGCTGCAGTGCAATAAAATGTGAGCTTACAGGCGGCGGCGTCCCTCTGTGAGCATAATACCAGGCGGGGAGGTGCATGACTTAGTGTGGCGCATGGCTTCTTCTCAGGAGGGGTTTGGCTGGAATCACTGCGGATCACATTCATCCACTGAGAACACGTTTACACCACGGCTCCCCTGGCAGCATAAGCTTTTTTTGGTCCCTGACAAATATTGCTTGAATATTGTTATAGGATATTACTTCGATTGTGTTTACAGTAGCTACTCTATGGTACACACCCACACGCACACACACACACACACACACACACAGATATGTCTAATTCATCTTTTATCTCTTAAGCTCTACTCTGATTTAAGTTATCTTTAAGAATACAATCTTGCACATGAAATTTACATACAAAATGGTACTGAGATTCCACATTATTTGTTGTCAAATCAAAGCAATCCAACCAAGCGCAATATCTACCTTAAAACGGCAATTAAAAGCTTGAAAAAAACTATATCAAACAAAAAATTAAGAGAGTTGACAGTTAACATGTTTTCTTTTTATTCCTTTAGACAAAATGACCATAAAAACAAACAAACAAACAAAAAACAACCTGAACTCCTCAAGCTGAACCATGTTCCAATTAGCTTGCAGTGGGGAATAACACAGCAAACAAGCCGCTGGCTTTTATTTTCCAAAGCCTCTTCTGTCAGTCACCCAAGATGATGCATATCCCCTCAGGGTTCCTAATTATATGTAATCTGTGACTTTGCTGGGAACTGAGTAGCAAGTCAATCAGCATTTGCAAAGTCCTACTTTACCCCTCTTGGGGACAAAAGGCATCAAGAGACACACTGGAGGATGGTATCTAATGTTCCATTGTTCTGCGATATGCTTTCATCCAGGAGAATGAGTGCTTTGGCCAGTTGATTCAGTCGTTGGCATGTTTCCGATGACATCTGTCCGTTCTTTTCAGATGGCTGGTTTAGCTTCCAGGTTGAGTGGGGGAATAGATTGAAGAAGATGTTTCTATTTGATTCAAGGGCTGCTGTCCATTTCTCTGTGCAGTGTCGTTCAAAATGATGGAAGCATCTGTGCAGCAACATGCTTCCGGTCTGCCTCTTTAACCCTTAAAGCAGTACTGTCACTGTTGAGATATGAATGTTCTAAAGAATATCTGGGTTCACTGAATTCAACATAGAATTTTAGAACCTTCAATTGTTGCGGAACTTAGAATGTTGAAAAACCTGCACCTTTACTATGTCACAGATAGTCCTTCAGCCCTTTACTATGTCACAGATAGTCCTTCAGCCCTTTACTATGTCACAGATAGTCCTTCAGCCCTTTACTATGTCACAGATAGTCCTTCAGCCCATTGCATCTGCCTGCCCTTTGCCGTACATGGTCTCTCTATCCTTTCCGCTCTTCGTTTCAATGACTCCATTTTCCTCTGATACTCCATTAAATGTGTCTGTCTCTTTCTGTCTGCCTGCTACTCAATCAATCTCTGTCTCTTCATTTCACCTTCATGTGCTTCGGTGGGGGACTGAATTAAAACTCATTTGATGACACACTTCAGAAGCTGAGATTTATTCAATACTTATGGATGTTTTCCTACTTTGACTCCACTTTTTAATTCAATATTCCTTGGCAAACTCCACATTGATGCAGCTGTTCATTTTGGGTGATCAATGGTAATCCAGACCCAATTGATTGTGATACTAATCGAAAGGATGACTTTTTTACCCGCCCGCTAAATTCAATCACACATTGAGGGTTTCTTCTAGGATGCTTCAGTGAATAATCACTTCTGATAGATCGCTGGTTATGTTTATACCGCACGTCGAGTGTAATACGATAATAGCCTGGGAAAGAAAAGCACAATGGCTAACAAAACAGATCTCTAAGTGCCCTTAGGGGACTGTGCTCTACTGCCTTGTCAAGGGGGCTTGATAAAAATGGCCGTACTCTAACCCCAACTTTTATAGAAAAATTAATATTTGTTCCAGGTTTATGTGCAAACACATAAAATGCCTTCCCAGATACCACAAAGACAGTTTCTTTTTCCACTTTCTAGTTATCAATGTGGTTTCCATGATGTCTGTCATCTCTCTTCTTTATGGCGCTGGAGACACAGAGGGCACCAGAAAGGCATACAGGGCAATACTGGAAAGGCATACAGGGCAATACTGTGTGTTGGTGTAAATTGCACTAAAGATAAAGGTTCAGCCTGTGTGCCAGACAGACCTGTAATTCACAATTCCGTCCAATAATAGGCTTTTCATTTCTTCCGTTTATGTGGACCAGGCTGTGTGTCTCTGTGTGTGTGTGTGCGAGTGAGAGAGCTCAAGTAAACTCTTCATCATCTTGGCTTTGCCGCCTACCAGCGTATCTGCTCTCCAACACTGAGCACTTTTGACAAATACAAAGAATCAGTGAAGCTTTAAGGAAAATAACAAAGCCACTTTAAACTCTATTAGGCCCATTGTTTTCTGCCGCTCAGGCAAACAAAAGCTTCCTCTGTCTAAATGACCTCCCTCCACTCGCCTGTTTGGAACATTATGCCAAAAATGTGAAACGAATCCAGAATTCATGAGATTAAAGAAGTTCGCCTTGTAATGTTGGAAGAAATAATCTAGTCAGACATTTCATTTCTTTTTCTGCACATGGAGATATGCAAATAGAACCCACATTTGCATAATCTTTCCTGAAAATGAAAAACAGATAATCAAATACCATCACATCCCATTTATATTCAATTAGCCATTATTTATGCAAAGTCATGCCGTTGAAGGAATGCTTAATTGCAAACGAATAACAAGTGGTTGAGATGTGAGACCAGACGGAGACCCCTCAGAGCTGCTGGGGTAAGTGTGTTTAAAATGTCCCAAAAAAGCATCAATCATCACCATATTTCACTTATGGACACTTTCACCTCTCGAAAAACTGGAATCCAATGATGATGGATATTATCATACATTAAGCTTTTTCCCATGGACGCTGAGATGCCCAAAATATTCTTTCAGACATCTCTCAGACATCAGATGTCTGAAGGAGATTTGGTGATGATTGGTCACTGTTTTGGGCATTAAGTCATATTATAGTCTAGTTGACAGAAAGGTCATACCTGTCAACATTTAGCTTTCCAAAAACGGGAGATTTTTTTTTCGGGGGGGGGGGGGGGGGCAGTGTTTATCCCGGATCTGTGTTTGCATATTTAATACGTTTCATACACGTGTTTCAACACTGCATTTCGGTCGTTGCTTTTACCTTACCATTACCTTTACCTTACGCATGCCAGTTATGTATCCACCAGCTACCTGCCTGCAGCCTACTTCCAAAACTCCAAAGTTGCTTGCTGTCAGATTTGGTTCCGAGGGCACAAGTTCAGTGTATCAACAACACTCAATAACAGTTTATGTGATGTGTTAATCAATTAAATTCCCAACAATTTCACAACAGCTAGTTCTGGAGTAGGCCATTCAACTAGCCCGCTTGCTTACGACGAGACTCAGGCTGCGCAGTCGACACCTGCTTCCTTATTTGGGTTTTGGGTTGCCAGGTTTTAGCCTATGACAAAACGGTTGAAATTTAAACTAAGTGATCGTGTATGTGTAGGGTGTATTTCATACACAATCTGGCAACCTGAATGGATCAATGATTTTAAAATGAAGTTTGATGGCCATGCAAATTACGGGAGTTTTTATTATTATTTGATGGCCATGCAAATTATGGGAGAAATAACAAAACGGGAGGGTGCCGGGAGATGACCTTGAAATACGGGAGAAACCCGGGAAAAACGGGAGTGTTGACAGGTATGAAAGGTGAACCCGGAAATGTTGAGTACACCAAAGTTTTATAATAGAAATATATAGTATGGGTCCCCAGCATGCAGAAACTGCCGGATGCTAATTTGCATATGTTGGGCAATTTGTGTAATTAAGCGAATTAGCATAAATTAGCATAATCGCCTATATTGATCATATTATAGGAGCTGCTTGGCCAAAATGGACAATGTTAGTATGTTTTTAGGGGTTACTGGAGATGTGGAGATGCTGAGTCCATATCTGACATTTTCAAGGCTCAAAATCACTATTTAAACATGGTTTGGTCACGTTCTTACTCTCATTAAGCTGATTTTGAGTTTTTAGGGACGATTTAGACGGATTTTTGGAGGATAAAAATGTTCAGTGTTCAGGAATAATTTCAAGTTATTTCTGAATTCCACAATAATTTTGGAAATAGCTATTCATTGGCCCTCTGCTGTGACTCACAATTGAGTAACAAAGGGAGGAACTAGCATCTACTACTCCTCCTGTCCTCATCCGTTGTCCTGTCGCCATCTTCTCCAGACTCTTCATCCCTGTCCTTCTGCTCTTTTAGCTGTGTGTGTATATATATATATATATATATATATATATATATATATATATATTGCAACATGTAACATCACTGCCTTTGCAGAAACAATAATTAGTACAGGCCAGACCTGCAGCTGCACAGCTGCACTTTCCAGATACATGTATACAGCTTTAACCCAGCGTTGCAGTTACTGCTGATAACATCTAACAAATCAGCAGGAGCAACAGGACTTGAATCGAGGGTGGGTGACTTCCTCTCCTTTCTTCATACCTGTCTTCTTACTCCATCCAAACTCGGTGATATCCACAGCCGGTTGATCAGGGCGGTCTGCTGCTTTCCAAAGCAGCACCTGTAGATGGGCACGTTTTCCATGGAGGAGTAAGTTCTGTAGGAGACAGTGTCTTCAGTGCTGGAGGAGCCGGGAGTGGGAGGCCTCACCGCCAGGGATGGATTACTGCACGGGCCTACCGGGCCCAGGGTCAGGGGGCCCTGAAGCCCAAGCCTTTGCATGAAATCATTGCCTCAATATCAACACATCAGGATGTATGGTGTATGAATCTGATTGAATTTAGTCCATCCCCAAAATGCACCA
This sequence comes from Alosa sapidissima, assembly GCF_018492685.1. Taxonomy (NCBI): domain Eukaryota; kingdom Metazoa; phylum Chordata; class Actinopteri; order Clupeiformes; family Clupeidae; genus Alosa; species Alosa sapidissima. The sequence goes on from NC_055970.1 coordinate 595,006, forward strand.
GTATACAATCACATCAAACAAATTAAAACATTTCTGACCCCCAAACCCCCCTTCCACATGCGACAATTAGTGGGGGGCCCTTAATACATCTGGGCCCAGGGGCCCGAAAGTTCATAATCCGTTCATGCTCATCGCTAGGTGGAGGCCCAAGCAAAAGGATCCGAAGAGAGCCCTTGTAAGGGGTACTAAGAAGCTTACAGAGGCCTTCAGTAGAAGCCACGGGAGGAGACCAGCCGTCGCCTGGGCCTGGCTATGGGAGGAGTGCTAGCCTGAAGAGGATCTCGATGCAGTGGACACGGCGGAGAAGGGCTTCACGCGACCGGGAGAGCGGCCTTGGAAGATGAGGTGGTGACGCCGTCCTGGGCGCTGACTTCACCGTGAGAAGATCTTGAGCCCCTGGCCCCGCCAGGCAGCTTTAGGTCGGAGTTGGCGGTGGCCCTGTCTGCGGAGCAGACCAGAGGTGGAGCGGCAAGGAGGTGGTGCCTTGAGGATGGACGGTTGGCGGAGCCGTTTGAGGCACGACGGTTGGGCAGCTCCGGCGGAAGGGCCCTCTGAAAAACGGAACTCTAAGCCTTTGGGTGCGTGTGGGAGGCACCATGCTGTGCGGGCGCCTGTTCTTGTTGGCCTGTTTGCCGGCGCTCTTTAGGAAAATAAGGGGAAAAAAAGTTTGTTGTGTGAAATCCGATGGCACGAGCCAGAGAGAAGGTCTAGGCCTTGGCGCAACCGTGGCGGAGTGGAGCGGCCGGGAGCAGCGGAGGACCGCTATGCGACGAGGCAGCAGAGGAGGGACGCCAACGTCGGTAGCTGTAGTGACTGAGTCGACTGGCGAGACAACGGAGCAGAGCGTTGGAGGTGCGGTGCCAGTTACGGTGTTCAGTGGTGGGGAATCTGTGCCAGTGGAGGCTAGGCCCCGTCAGGTGTTGGAGGAACGTTGTGGTGGTGCACACTGCGAAAGTGCGACCTGAGGGTGTTCTCTGAAAGGAGCTGGGGACGAGTGGCGACAGGCCAGGTGACTGCCAGCACTACCCACATGGGGCTGCTAATGGTTGTTGTTCCCCTGGGTGAGTAGGGCTCTTGCGGTGTGTGCACCCCACCTGCTGTGTGGCAGTGCCAGAGACTTTGCTGGACTGAATGTGCCGAGGACGGCAATGGCTTGTTGGGGGAGCTGTGTAACGTCAGCGTGCTGGACTGTGCTTGAGATTCCCACAATGTTTCGCACTGGGGATTCTGGGAGAACTTTGGGGTTGTTATTATGTGTGCTTGTGCCTGTATGGTGCGGCTGCGTCCAACCCTATGTGTGTAAGGTGCGAGTGTTCTTGACTTCCCTGGCGTGTGCTATGTTCTGTGCCGATGTCCCTGCTCCCGACCTTTAATAAAGCTATTGATTAGACAACGCTGTCTCATCAATCATTACACTATTAAATCTGCTTAGCATCATTAGCATGCTGCACATATTTGTTAAAGCTCTTGCATTCAAGTTGAGTGATCATCTCAATACCAATGTTTCCCAAAAGGGCTTGTCCCTACGAGAAGAGTATTACCTTAAACACACATGAGGAAACTTAACAGTCCAATCAGTAGACTATGATAAGCTAGCCAACTATGCTTCTTTGTGTACAATATTTCCAGGCTTTTTAGGGCCCGAGCACCGAAGGGCGCAAGGCCCTATTGTTTTTGTAAGGATTATTATTATTATAGTTAGTATTATTATTATAGTTAGTATTTTAACTTTGTCTCAGAGCGTTTTCCTTTTTTGAGGTGGTTAACATGGGTGAAAAGTCTTGAAATTTGGCACACTCATCAGGTGTCACGCAAAGCAGTTAGGTACAAGAGCTTGGCCCCGGGCGTGGCCCAGGGACTCAGTAGCGCCCCCTTAGGTGATTGATGCAGTGGTTGGCACATACTTTCAGCTAGACACATCAAATTTGGTAGGTGTGTGTATCTCCCCAAGATGAACAACTTTCGTATGTACAATGCATTAGCCACGCCCAGCAGGAAGTGAGGTATTTGGGATTTTGTGCGGACTAAAATGTGATGAATTGTGATGCTAAAAGAGGTGCTTCCCATCAGTGAAAACGCATAGCGCCCCCTTATGTCACTGTGACTTGTGGTTGGCATATAGTTTTAGATACACACACCAAATTTGGTGGGTGTATGTAACTCCCAAAAACAATCAACTTTTGTATTAACATGCCATTAGCCACGCCCACAGGAAGTGAGGTAATTGAGATTTTGTGCGTTGTGGACATGATCAATTTTAACATACTCCTCCTAGACCAGGGGTCTCAAACTCAAATGAGCTGGGGGCCAATTCTGCCTACGTCATCTGATTGGAGGGCCGGCTATTTCTGAAAATGCAATGTTCTTTTTTTCAAATACCACACAAAACTGCAAACAGAAAGTGCAAGTGTTTTTAACAAGTTTTAGACACCTGTGCTAGCAACCTTAGCTTATAAATAAAATAATGATAAAATAAATAGTAATACAAATTATAATATAAATGAAAAACATAAAAACAGGTGTATGTGTTTCACACCAAATAAAAATATTTCCTCTCATAACTTTTTTAAACCTGGCAAACTAGGCATCAGGGTTAAGAAAGCAACACCATTGGATTTTTATATCAAAATTTCAAAAGGCCATGGCTTGAAAGTGGTCAGAGATGAAGTCCTACTGTAAATGTAAAAATCTTTGAGTAAAACAAAAGTTTATGAAGGGGGTAAATTTACCCATGTAATTTGTCACTGGATGGCAAGCACCTCAAATTATGCACCTTTCAGTAAATACTGGATGAAGATATTTAAGCAGGTTTACTTTCCTTTTTTCATATTACCCACATAACAAATTAACAGGAAAACACCTAAGATGTATACCAACACCTAATATGTTGTGGTTTAGTAATAGATTACTACAATATAGGCCTACAATAAAGTATTCTGGTCAAACAGTTCCTATCGCGGGTAATCTGCAGTACCCAGAAGTTCACATCATATTGCGGTTGACTTTGTAGTTCTTTAGAGCCCTATTTCTACTAGCCCTGCTGTCTGTACCACATCCATTACGGACACTATCATCACGATTACCACTGCAACCTCCAAGCTATGTTGGGCAGAGGGTCGAAACAAGCATGGTATGCTTAGTGGACACCGTTGTATACACGCACCTCCATTCACAGACGCACCGTGACTATCACTGTCATAGACGATCGATCATAATCTCCAAAAGGATATTCTCCTTCAGAATTAGAATAGGTGAATAACATAGCTTTCCTAAGACTTCATCGCACGTGAACGTTTTTCAACATTTGGTGTAGGCCTATTTCTGCAACACTATGGCCTGCATCGCTTCCGCGTCATTACATATGCACGTCTTTGTGTTTCTCGCGTGTAATACAAGTATTTCCTGAAAACTTTGCGCAGCGATTTTGGGTTTGAATCAAGCTCTGGATGTCTTGCACATAGTGGAGCAGAGTAGGCCTATAAATGAGATTTGTCACCGTACCTGGATCTATCGTCTATTTTAATCAGTATCGTTGTTTGTCGCAATTAATAGCCTCAATAATAATAATAATAATAATAATAATAATAATAATAATAATAATAAGCTTTATTTGTATAGCACCTTTCATACACAGAATGCAGCTCAAAGTGCTTTACATTTGAAGCATGTAACACAATAATAGTCAGTCAGTCATTATCAATCACTTTTCTTTGCTGTTTATGATCTACTCAGCAACATATCAAAAATATAGAAAATGACATGTCATAAGACTGGCAGCCTTAACCCTCTTACCCCCCACAAGCACGCCATATGGCAACTGTGGCAAGGAAAAACTCCCATATTCCAGGAAGAAACCTTGAGCAGAACCTGACTTAATAGGGGGAGCCCATCTGCTTCTGGCTGGCTGCGCCCTCCAATAGTAGCAGATGTAGAATAATCTGAAAATGTAGTCTACAGGATAAGATGAGTTAACTAAAAGCTTTCCTGTACAGGTATGTTTTCAGATCTTTTTTAAAAATATTTACTGAACTCGCCTGCTTGATGTACAGAGGCAGGGTGTTCCATACTTTGGGGGCATAATGGATACACGCAGCTTCTCCACTTTGTTTGTGGAGCACTTTGGGTACGATTAAAAGATTAGAATTGGATGATCTAAGTTTCCTTTGTGGTTGATAAGATATTAAAAGCTCAGAGATATATGAAGGTGCTATGCCATTCAGAGCTTTGTAAGTAATTAACATAACCTTAAAATCAATTCTATAGGAAATAGGGAGCCAGTGCAGCTCAAGGGCCGGATTACATTATTATTTTGTCATACGCCGCGGGCCGGAATTGGGCAGGACGCGGGCCGGATTTGGCCCGCGGGCCGGGTGTTTGAGACCCCTGTCCTAGACGATTGATCCGATTCATGTAAAAATTGGTATATATGATGCCAATATGCTTCTGATTCTAAATTGTGAAGCTTTTTTTGATATGTTGTAATTTGACGAAATGGCTAAACTATGAATTTTAATACCCTTCCACATAAACAATAAATGTGCCTTAATTCACCATGCATGGCTTGAAATGTTTTACATTTCACAGGTCTTTGAATACCATGGTAGTGATGATATTCACATGCGCATAAGGCATATTTGGCATAGCGCCACCACCTGGCAACAGAAAGAATGGCAATTACACTGATGTCACATGATCAATTTTAACATACTCCTCCTAGACGGTTTGTCAGATTCATGTAAAATTTGACAAACATTATGCCAAGATGTTGCTGATGTTAAATTGTGAAGGGATTTTTGATATGTTGTAATATGTCAAGATTTTAATAATTCACCATATAAATGTGTCATAAAGTCCCAGTGCATTGAATGAATGGGTTGAAACTTCTCAGGTTAATAGATATTACGATTATGTTGATATCCAGACACCCAATGGGCCTGCCTGGCACAGCGCCACCACCTGGCCAAGTAATAAATGTGCCAGAAATGGACAATGCCTTAAGTATTTGATCTCAAACTTTATAAAATATTGGATATCATTTTTGTGATGACATTCACACATATATTTCACATGCCTAGCATAGTGCCACCATCTGGCCAAACAGGAAATATGCCAGAAATACTCTATGCTTTGAATGAATGGTCTGAAACTTCTCAGGTTAATAGATATTATAATTATGTTGATATCCAAACACCCAATGGGCCTGCCTGGCATAGCGCCACCACCTGGCCAAGTAGGAAATGTGCCAGAAATGGACAATGCCTTAAGTGATTGATCTGAAACTTAATAAAATATTGGATATCATTATTTTGATTATATTCACATGTGTAATTCACATGCCTAATATAGCGCCACCATCTGGCCAAAAAGTGTATCAGAAATGTTCTTTGCTTAAAATGAATAATCTGAAATTTCTCAGGTTAATATTATGATTATGATGACACACAATGAGCCTGCCTTGCATTGTGCCCCCACCTGGCCAAGCAAGTAAATGTGCCAAAAAAAAACATGGAAAAACAAATAGCACACACATCAAATATGTAAATTTTACACATGCACCACGTCGGTGATTTGTTAGATTCTGAAATGTCACGGGTTGCGGCCCGCAGGTGCTCGGGCCCGCCATTGCCGCTTGCGACTATATTTCTATTTGTAATAGAAATAGTAGGCCTAAGCTATAGGCTAATCTGCATAAAGTGTGCTGTCATAAATATCAGGCATTCAGTATTCTCTCTTTTTATATCAGGATTAGCCTGGCTAGCGCCACCACTTCTCAATGAGACGTGGTCTGGGAACCAAACGTTCATTTTCTCGTATTAGAAAAAAATGCCCAGATCCGTTTATTGGGTGCCACGGATGTCTATCAAATGTGTCTGTGCATAGCTCATCATCGTCTTGCTTTCCCCCCTGTTCTGTGATTGGTTCCCTATCTCAGGCGAAAATTTGCTCCATGGTCTCCAGGCTGCCTTAGCAGCGTGAATCAAATCGTGCGCAAGGCAGCATGGGAACACCCAGGCTATATCAGGATATAAAATAATACAGATATATTATATTGTAATCCTCTGGTGTTCTAAGGTAGGCTATTGAAATGTCTAGACCGACCCCTCCAAACCGTGGGTCAACGGTCAAAAATTGTGATACGAATCGAATTGTTAGGTTGGTGAATTGTTACAGCCCTACTGTATATCGCTACAGCCCTATCCTCCAAACATCGGTCTAAATTGGACAAAAAAACTCAGCAAAATCAGCTTAATGAGAGTAAAAACGTGACCAAACCAAGTTAAAATAGTGATTTTGAATCTTGAAAATGTCAGATATGGACTCAGCATCTCCAGTAACCCCTAAAAACATACTATCATTGACCATTTTGGCCAAGCAGCTCTTATAATATGATCAATATAGGTGATTATGCTAATTTATGCTAATTAGCTCAATTAAACAAATTGCCCAAAATATGCAAATTAGCATCCGGCAGTTTCTGCATGCTGGGAACCTATACTATATATTTCCATCATAAAACTTTGGTGTACTCAACATTTCCGGGTCCACAATGGGGCTCTATGGGCTGTCCACCGGACTATTAACCCTCTAGGCGCCACGGTCGAGTTTACTCGACAAGATGCGGTACTGAATACAACGGCCAATTTAGTCAAATAGGGTGTCATATTTCGTTCGACCTCCACTCCACTAGATGGCAGACATGTCATACGTCATCCCCGAGTCGAAAAAACGACATGCTTTAAACAAAACTTTAAACTAGCTACAGCGCATTGAATCAGTGCGTGAAATACCGGAGCTAGTGTGCGTGTGAGCCACTTTGTCAGAGCGATATTGTCAACGTCAGCGAGTATTTGCATTAGGTTATCGTCTAATGGCATCAAAAAAGTTTACCTGAAATGAAGTGTTGGGTCTTCTATTCGCGGACCCTGATTCTGAAGGGGAATATCTGCCTTCAGAAAATGATGGTGATTCGTTTAGTGAGGCTTCAGATGCGTCCCTGCCTTGCAATGATGCAGCTGGACAAAGTGAGAGTTTACTCCATAGTTTAGCTTACACCAAGCACAAACGTTGAATCGTTTGCCCAATGTCACTGGTGGGAATAATGTTTCACGGGTTCGGAGTGTTCATCGGGAAGTTAGCAAGGTGGTGTGGCGAACGAGGCTGGAGGTAGCCTAATATCCATAGCGCTAGCTTCTGTCTTCTGAACGTGTGCCTCTCCGCAATCGCGGCGACAGTAACGTGGTGGAGCCTTTGTCTAATGCCACTGGGTATGTTAGACGAGGTCGAAGTGCTCATAGGACAGTTAGGGGGGAATGTAGAGGCAGTGTGGGGAGTCGCAATGAGAATGACTGTAGGCCTAGTCCGAGCTGCGCAAATTCTCTCGACGCGAGCGCGAGGCAGATCTGGCCATGCTGCTCGCAACAGGAGCAGAGGTGGTGACACGGGGCAGGAGAGCCATTAGGCCATGCATAGTCTATCACAAGATGATGGGAATGCCGGCCCTGTATGGATAGGATATGGATATGGATAGTCATTATCTCTACAGCAAAAGGCCTGCTACATAAAAAAAAAATGGTCAGCCATTTATTAGTAATGATTTACACTGTTGATTATCTATTTCCCTGACCATTTAGGACATGTGTTCTTTTTTGTGTGTTCATGTCCTTGTGATGTGTGTGTCTTTGTCAGCTAAGAAAAAAACAACAAAAAAAACATCAACAAAAACAACAAAAAGAAAACAAATACTAACATTGTCTCTTGTCTTGTCTCGTCATCTCACTCCTGATCTGTGCCTTGCCGTGGCAAATGAGCTTTTGAACTAAACAGGTCTTGTCTACTTGTGTTTGTGTGTCATCTGAATAATATATATGTGCCCCATACATGGAATCAGAGTGCCTACTGTATGTAGTAAATGGAAAATCTCTACAGCAAAAGGCCAGTCTACCGCTACATGCATTTGGTTTGTTTCTGCCATTTATTAGTAATGATTTACACAGTTTGTTTACTACTTAGTATTTACCTGAGCATTCAGTATTGTCCAATATAGCATACAGAAGGTGAGGGACATTTTGGGGGAAAAGAAGTGGTGCATTTTATCATTCAAACAAGCAACTTTTCATGAAAATTCTATAATCCAAGACGGCCGCCACCATATGACGTCATAATATGCAAATTAAATATAAACATTTAATCTCTACATAAACTTTGGGTCATCCTTAATATTTCTCTAATTTACAGAAAGTCTCTATCTCTTATCACTTTTAAGATATAGCCTTTTGAAATGAAGATGTCAAAATCGAACGTTTCGAAAAAAAAACCTCTGGCGCCTAAAGGGTTAAGGAAAACACTGGGCCTTCCCTATCTTGGGGATCTAAAACGCATGGTCACTGGCGAATAGCTCAAATAAATTTTGGGTTTGTCCATTCCACATTGGGGGTTGTTTTGTTATCAAACGCCAAGCGCCTGGTGGAAAAAGGTTGGTCTTATGCTTCTTAATCAGTCATGGGTGTGTTTTGGGCATTCCATGAGTCATCACAAGGGGAGGGACAGGACATCCCCACTCAACCTGTACTAATCACTCTGCAGGACATCCCCACTCAACCTATACTAATCACTCTGCAGGACATCCCCACTCAACCTGTACTAATCACTCTGCAGGACATCCCCACTCAAACTGTAGTAATCACTCTGCATGTGGCATTGCATTACCCAACACAAGCATTCCATTCTTTCAAAGAGAGCAGCGTTTTAATAATGCCACCATGGAGTGAGATTTATTTTACAAAATATAAGGGCACAAACACTGCACTTATTTGTTCATACAGAAAAACGGCTGTCTTTGAGTTAGCTCCATCATCATGCATTCTTTTTTCAAGTTTGCTTCTCACTGAACTTCATGAAACGTCAGATATATTCTGAAATTCTGACCTCTGGTAGAGGAAAAATTACTTGAATTCAAAGTCGGGTCAGTTTTGCATGGAATTGCCCATAGTGCACATGGCCCTGCAGTAGCATGCCCTTTTATGGGGATTTACAGGGTGTTTACCTATGCTAATTAAGAATAACTGCCACGCTTTGTCAACGTAAGAAGAAATGGGATTCAGCATGATGAGAACGAAACTGCGAACGATTCTGAGGTTTAAGAAACACCTTTGTACATCTGCTTAAGAGTTTTCATCGGACCTTCTTAAGAACACAGTTAAGAACCTTTGTACATCTGCTTAAGAGTTTTCATCGGACCTTCTTAAGAACACAGTTAAGAAAATTCATAGATTGTATCTTAAAACTAAATTAGTTGGTAATGGATCTGTTGCATAAAAGCAATATGACACTCATTTCTATACATAATGGGGAGAAGGCCAAAAGCTGGAACATTACACCTTCTCTGTCTCAAAATGTCGATCATGGCCAAGATAAGGGAAGCTAATGAGTTAGCGCTAAATGCCATGTATTTTAAGTTTATAAAGCTTCAGAGGTTCTGGCTCACTTTTGATGTCTCTCTGCTCAGATATTGAGACATACTTTCTCGACACAATGCAGATATTGTAACACACTAATGTAGGAACTTAATAACAGCATTAAAAGACCCTATGACACAATGTAGATATTGTAACACACTAATGTAGGAACTTAATAACAATATTAAAAGACCTATCTATATGACATGTGACCAGAAATATTTCTTTGCGCTTGCCATTGCCAGCTTTTCATTGGGAAAATCCTCTTATGATACTTTTCCAAAATAACATCATCTTCAAACAAACATTTCACTTTTAATCATTATAGTTTTTTTTTACACTGCACACTCTTGTACTGTGGCCCCTTTTGAAGCTATTCTGGAGGGATTCGCTCCCTTGTGGCCCTCATGCTTACTCCAAAGCTCCTCTTTCAAACCAAGCTTTCAGCACGGAAGGAGAAGACTTAAAAAAAGAGGGAAAAAGACTCTCACAGGAGAATAGGTGGAATGAGACTCATGAAACAAATCTGAGCCATATTGTTTCATACATTATCCTCAGAGATGAAAGTCTTACCCCCCCTGCACAGTGTGTTGTCTCGGAAACATGTAAATCCTCCACATTGATTGATTGATTGAACACAGTATGCAGTCACCATTTTGAAAGACTATTTATCTACACTAGAACATTTCAAATATCACATTTTCTTTAAAACAATGGAGGAAAGAAAATCTTCATAGGTGCCATTTCTAACAGCACATAAATATACTCATATTTCATCAGAAGACAAAACACACCAGGGGCCTTTTGACATCTGAGCATGTTACATGTATTATACATCCTACTTGCGGTGTGATGTGGTGAAATGTTTGGCAAAAAATGGGTGGTATGCAGCTTTAGACAGAGCTACCTATTGGTTGGTTACTTAGCAACAGCAGTTTGTTTATCTTTATTGATCGATGTGTTTGTTTCAGGGGCATATCCTTTATGGTGTGCTGAGTCAAACCTATTCATCCATGTTGCATCATCACAGCAACTGAGTGGCTACTCAGTCTTACTTTTTCACTTGGACGCCTCTGTGGGTAGGGATTGTTGGATCTGTGAAATGACCAGGAAATTACCACTCATAATTATGGCTTTTAAGTAAATTAATACACTTCACTGAGCTGGGTGCTTTGCAGTGTTCCTCCTTGCTTTGCTGAATACACTCACTGATTCAGCTCTGAGTGAAAAATATTCAGAGGCAATACAGCATCCATTAGCTGTATGTTTGAGGAATAGATTCCATAAAGGGTCTTTTTTTATTCAATTATATGAACCCAGTAAATGTTTTACTGTATAAGTAAGGGATAATGTATAGAACGCCGGTCATTATGGGGAAAATAAGTTTGGCGGAGGGGTCTTGTTTCGCCCTGAAGGGACTTATTTTCCCATGATGACCGGCGTTCTATACATTATCCCGCTTATTATACGGCTACTTGCCAAAACGGAAAAATAAACTCCACGATATGTCTCTTTACACTTAATTGTTACCGTTTCGTTGTGGCTTTTGCTGAGAAACAAATAGTTCGCAACACACGCTGAACTTGATTCAAACATTCTTTAGAACACAGCCGATCAACCGTCTGCTTTCACTTTTGAATGAAGCTCCAATGCAAGAAGTGACCGGAATACTTGCGGAGTGATATGATCAGCAGCACAAAACCCGTTGCCATTGACAACGGTAATTATATGTTTGCAGCGGTAATTACATGAATTTATTTTACCGTAGAACGTTGGGAAATCCCATTCAAGTCAATGGAGCGTTCTACTAGCATTGTGAAGAGCCGTATAATAAGGGAATAGAAAGGTGTGTGAATGAGGGAGGGCATCACCCTTATGCAGCTCGCTTAAGCTTTTACCCTCAAAGGCAGTTTAAGTGGTGACCTAACACAGAGTTTGAAGTTATGATTTATGGAAGATACTCCTCTTTGCTCTGCACACAGCAGTGGAGCCTGATAACAATAAGTACAATGGCCAGATTAGCGCTGTGATTGGGGCCATCTGTGGCGGGGCGCTGTGTCTGGTAATGCAGCTTTCTGCTGGAGCAACAGGCCCTTGATAATGCTGTTGCTCCTGGTTCATGACCAGGGAAGATAAGAGAAATGAGTTTCTGTGAGCCCGGCGTGAGCTTAACCTCTGACTCTTTATTTCATATCGGGCTCTGGCAAACATTCCTCACGGTCCAGCCAGGTGCTGCCTGGACTATCCAATGCAATCTGCTCTGCCTGCCAGAGCTGTTTCAGTGTAATGAAGCAGCACACTTGTTTCACCCCGAGATGATTTCCAGCTGAATTTTACAGAATGCTCATGCCAAAGTCATTACATTTAATTTTGTTTCACGGAATGGAATATTTAACAAAAATATACATTTGTTTTTATATTCCTTTCCCAGAATGTATAGCAGATGTTGGAGTTTTAAATGGTACAATCTCAGATTTCATATACATACTTATTTGATGTATGAAAGGTATTTGACGTTTGATGACACTTGGTGACACAGATGGCAACTGATCTGACAAAAACAAACTGATCTGACAAAAACTGCATCTCCCCCAACAGCAGTATCTGTGAGCTAACTAAGGTTGACATCTGATTATCTTTCAACAGCATGCAGTGTCGTATCACCCGCTAAACAAAATTTTGATCCTATAACTCTCAAACGTAGTTCATGCCATTGGGAGTAAATACGGCCACCCGAATTGGATATGACAAAGCTACATTATAATCCATCACTGAAGATTAGACATTTCAAATTTCAGGAATTAACCACTAATAAGGCAACAATGAAGCTTTCAAAGAGATGGATGATCTGAGATAACCAGTGGAGAAAATGGCCATATTGAAGTTATGGGCATCAAATGCAATAATGCACAATGTATTTATGTGTCAATATGTAGCAGTGTCAATATATCACAAGAAGTTTGAGAATGTTGTTTTCCTCCCACAGTCTGCAAATCTGTACTTGTTCAGGACACCAAATCCCCTGAGGAAATCAGGTGAGAAACGGGATTCATCAAAGCCTGATAATGGCCCTGTCATTGTGCAAGGGAAAATACATGTGTAATTTCAAGTGGCTCCAAATATCAACCTGCCTAATGTATTCAGAACTGAGGTTGGGGAAGTTCCCTTGTTTGCTGGAAATGAGGAGAGTTTGAGGTGCAAAGATGGTCAGAAAGTGAGTTAGGGACATTTCTAATGGGTCCCTTAGACCAGCGGTCCCCAACCACCGGGCCGTAGCATACGACATAAAAAATGCATGAAAACTAAATTAAATTTAATTCGCAATAATGTCACGTTTTTACATGACATAGGCCTATATGCAGTTGTTTGATTGCACGCATGTTTGCATTTTGCAAGGTCTATTTTCTTACGTCTGTCTGTCCCGCCTTCAACACTTTTACATATTGCCTCAGGTCAGCTCACTTCACCTTCTTAGTGAAAGGTAGTGTCACACGAAGTTAGCTAAACTGCTAGAATGAGCAACAAAAAACAAGCATCTTTAGCAGGTCACTGGCCAGAGTGTTTGAGTTGCGAGAGCCGCTGCAGAGATTTCTTACAGAAAAAAAGTCACCGTTAGCTGCACATTTTAGTGATGAGGACTGGGTGTCAAAACTCTTACCTGTGTGACATATTCAGGTTGCTTAATGACCTCAACCTGTCACTCCAGGGGAGAATGACGACTGTCTTAAAACTGGCAGATAAAGTCACTGAATTTAAAGCCAAGCTTGATATGTGGGGACGACGAGTGGACAGGGGTGTATTTGATATGTTCCAAACAGTAGTGGGGGTTTTGGGAGAGACTGAGGCAGGGCCCTTTCTCTCGCAGCTGGTGCGCGATCACCTTGTTGCGCTTTCAAATGAGTTTGAGCGTTACTTCCCATCCTCCAAAGATTCATGGCAAACCAATGAGTGGGTCCGCAACCCATTTGTCAATATCCCGAATAGTCCTAACTTGTCAGCACAGGAGGAAGAGCAGTTGATCGAAATTGCAAATAACGGTGGTCTTAAGAGTGTGTATAAGGAAACCTCTCTGGCGGGTTTTTGGATCAAAACCAAAGCAGACTATCCCGAGATAGCCGTAAAAGCGCTGAAAACGTTGCTACCATTTCCCACCACGTATCTATGCGAGGCCGGGTTTTCGGCAATGACTGCAACTAAGACCAAATTGCGCAATCGACTGGACATTTCAAACACACTGAGGGTGTCACTGTCTTCCATCACCCCCAGATGGAACCTTCTTGTTGCAGGGAAACAAGCACAGGGCTCCCACTGATTATATTCGTAATGCACGTTTAGTTCCCATGTTTTGTTCCCATATTTTGTTAAGCATGTTCACACTTATAGATGTAGCTTCAAGTTGTTCAATATTCATAGTGTTCAATTTTCACTTCTTCAAGTTCACGTTTTTCACATGTTTAAGAGATTGTTACCTTCACTGTTCATACATAACTGGAGCTAGTTCTTTTCAAGTAATGCGCATGCACAAATATGGAACATGGAACATGGAACCCCCGACCCCCCCCCCCCCCCCCCCTGCCGGTCCGTGAAAAAAAAATAGGAAACAAACCGGTCCATGGTACATAAAAGTTTGGGGACCCCTGCCTTAGACCCCTGGCTTCATGAGAAGAAAGGGACTGAACCATTCAATTTATTCTGTAAGTTTCTGTTCAAAACAAAGCTTGAAGAAATAAAACAATAAGTCATCACAATACAGGTCGTTGAAGCTACTGCCAATTTCAGTTGTGAGCTTCATAATAGTCAACAAATCAAAGAGGAAAAACATCAAAAGAACAGGGATGAAGCCATTTCTCAATCCGTTGTAATACTCGTTGTAACATGTTTTTGGTTTAAAGGTAAGTGATGCATATCTCTTTATTTTCCCTCTTATTATTGTTTTGTTATTTGCAATTCATCTCTCATTGATCTTGCCAAAGATGTCACCTGGAAAGCCACATCTGATTGATTGATTAAAGTGAGGATTTACTGACACAAACCAGCCTAGTGTCATCTTAATCTATGAGCCATGGGGCCAGGCCCATCAGATACCAGGCTTTAGAGAATCAATTTTTGATAATATACATGAACCACTCCCTCAAAACCATTTCAACCAGGATCACAAAGGTCATTTGATGTTCAACAGCTTGAGACAGAACCAGACGGAGAACATAAATCTGTAGATATTCTTTAGCTCACTCTGGACGTTTGGGGAATTCCTGTTGATGGAGGATCTTGACAATTTATTCTAGACAGCTGCATCTCTGACAGGCAATCATTAGCAGAAAATCCTAGGGTAACGTTTGGTTCCCAGAGGATCAAGACAGATTGTGGAGTTTCACAAAATTACATGATATAATTAAAGTTTACCTGCTCATGAATGAGCATATGTGTGTGTCTGTCTGTGGGGGAATCATCAGTAAAGCAGTGCAACTATTTTCTAACATCTTTACCTTCGTGTTTCAGACCAAACATAAGATTGTTCCATTTATTTGTTTTTCTTTACTGATCACTGTTAAGTTGGCACAATATCAAAGCAAAATATTTGCTTCAAAGAGACAATTAACAACAGCCACACTAGCTTCATGACAATTATGCAATCCCATAATAAAAAGTGACATGAGATGTAATAAAAACGTATTCAGGTTTTGTACAGCTTGGTTATGCACATGTGTCAGATTACATTGTGAGACTGACGAGAAACAACATAGCATGTCATAGTATATGTCTATAACAGTAAAGCAAACGTGTGGTATGTGTGATTAACATAATGTTAGTTAACAGATAACTTACTGGTGTTAATTGCTTTGTTAAACAGTACGTTTTTATAGTTACACTAATATACATATGTAAACACGTTACAACATCTTGTGAATCTGAGTTTAAAGAAGAGTGCTGTTGTAAACACAAAACAGGATACGCTGTAAAAACAGCCTTCGCACAGCCCTGGCACCAAAATGGGAGGGACAAGAATTGAGGGGAAAGGCAGGGGAGTTTGGGGAAGAGTGAGTTTGTTCCCTGGTGAACTGTGGATGTACAGTACATCTCTTGGTCAATGATGGAATAAGTGTGAAGTAATCTTATATCATATGATAACTTCACAAATAAATCATATAAGCCACCGTTACTTCATCATTAGTTCATGTTGGCCACCAAGAATTCATGATAGATTAATTCATTTTGTGGCCTTGACCATTCTGAAACTCCATCATTAATGGTGTTCTACAATAGTCTTCTCAGTAGAGATAATGCAGTGAAAGGATATTTAATGAGAGGTAAAGCCATGTGACTGTACATTTCGCTTCATCAAACACATCACACCTCATTTCAAAAGTGTCGTCTGCCATTTCCATTTCCAGCTGTTGTGCAAGTTCAAGTTCAGAGAGGGATGCAATAAGTCTGTCATCTCAGGCTGAAAAAAATCAACTATCAACTAGAAATGCACATATAGTAAACAAAAACAAAAAAACACCTCCTGTGATGTAGGAAATGTGTGTGTGTGTGTGGGGGGGGATTAATAACAGTAGTGGCAGAGACATCTTAGAAGATCGCCATTCTCTCTCTCTCTCTTTCCCTCTCTCTCTCTCTCTGCCTCGTCTCTCTCACCATCTAAGTCAGCTTTGTGGATTTCCTGTTATGTCAAAGTCAGAAGAACCACCCAGCGCCTTTGAAGAGGAACTTCAGAAAGCTGCAGCCAGATGTGCCTAACATAAATGTCACTGGATTGTGAGTGCTCTTAGAGGGCCAAAATATACTCTTGGCATATCCTCAGTGGATATTCTCTTAGCTGACTTTAGTCTCCATTTTAGAAGACATCATCTGCATTGAACCTGACTGAAAGAGAGCCCTTTACCTGAATTAAACTTTAATCACTAGTGAAACTCTGAAAGGGTCCATACAGTCAGTGTCCAATATGACACATCTACTCATCATGAGGTTAAGAGGGAGAGAAAGCAAGAGCGAGTGAGAGAGGTGGAGGATATCGATGAGGAGACAGGGACATAGAGGCACAGAGAACGAAAGAGAAAGCCTAGCAGACAAATGAAAGAGACATGATGGGGGAGAGAGAGAGAGAGAGATAGAAAGTGAGAGAGAGAAAGAAAGAAAGACTGAGAGAGAGAAAAAAGGGGAGGAGATGGAGGAGGGCTTTCCCATCACAAGTTGAAATTGAATTTGAAAGTGTCTGGCGCCGGCTGTGGCGTGATGCTGTGGACCCAGAGAGCACGCTCCGGTGAGAAAGAGCCCATTAGCATCAGGGGCTGGGGGAATGGGAACATATTAGGCCCGTCCTCCAGGGACCAGTATCTGAGGATCATGGGGCTTTAGAGCAACACGGCCAGGGAATAATGATGGGGGTGGGGGGGGAGTGCCCGAGAATAGCCATCCCTCTGAACAGCCTCCTCACTCGGCTTATTAAGATCCCAAGCAGACCTGCGTCCCAAAGCAGCAAACTGTTTACTAATTTGCCCCTAAATTCACGAGGGAGGCGTAATGAAGTAAACATGTATTTAATATGGCATGGACATTGTTTGAATTATTTACTATTTGCATGATCATGTTGCTTATATAACATTTACATTATGTAAGTTATTGAAGTGTTAGTTATGTTTTTCATGTATCACTGGAAGTATCCCCTGCATGCAAAGATGATATGTGGCATACAATTTCTGTGTAAGGCTTGTTAGCTAACTTAGTTCAAGCTGGTCCTTAAGACTGTTTTAGGTTCTGTCAGGTTAGTTTGTGATTTTCAGAACTATAGTGTAATAGTTAATGTTTCCACTCTGCAGACATTACTCACTAGAATGGTGTGTTTATTTCTCTCAATGTTGATTTATTTAGAGTTAACCTAAAAGAGTTATTTTCCCTGCCTATGAGAAATATCACTGTCATGGCGGGAAACGGGGAAACAGCCACATGTGCACACCCAAGAGAGAGTGATAGAGAGAGGAGGAAATACACTGAGAAAAAGGAGTTGAGACAGGTTTCAAAAGTCAGAGAAATTACAGAGAAATGACAGAATGACAAAGAGGGGGTCTTTAGTTGTCAGTGTCAGACAAAACCCAGATAAATTAGTAATTCAAATGTAGATTATTCTTTTTTTGTTATTTAATGATTTCATAAGGGTTATATGCAGCTGAAGTTACATTCCTTGCATTGCTTTTGAACGTTTTTTTTTTCTCATATGTCATTAGTCACTCTGGGATATGCTCAAATAATTGACTGCTCCCAATTTTTGGGGGGCGCCTTTTTCTTGAAGCTCAGGAGAATTTTTCTGTGATTGATGGTAGATCACTCCCGTGCTCGACAGAACTTTCCATTTAAGGTGAGGAAATTGCTCTCATTTTCGTCTGCATACTCTATCTCAAAGCAAGGTACCTTGCACTCCATGCACCACTGTACCCAACAATGAAAGTTTGATTGATATGGCAGTATAGCGGCAGTCCATTACGTGGGCACTTTTTTTTACTTTAATGGAATGGAAATTGCATAAATAATAAAAAGGATACATTCTTACGTCATTGAAGGTAAGTATGACAACAATGTGTAAGGGAAACAAAATTTGATTATTAATCAAAATGTCAAATCTTTGGTGGGGTTTGTTGGTTGGTGTCTATGTGTGTGTGTGTGAGAGAGAGAAAGAGAGAGAGGCTTTTACGTTTCAATAAAGCTCATTTAAAATAGATTTCAAACAGATTCACATTTCTTACAGTATTCTCTTGTGCAAGGTCCTTACTTTTATAGTCCATAGAACACAGAAATATCACATGGTATTGTCCATAGAACACAGAAATATCACATGCTATGACAGTGTACGACACCAAAGCCACTGTGATTTTCCACTGATGATTTGACACTATGAAGTAAACCTACTGTGGGTCGGGATATTAGATAAACACAAATGAACGCGTAGACATGGGCCTGGTAGCAGGGGTCATGCTTCACTTATTAGACTGGACATTTACACAAACCCACTTCCACCATCATCTCAAATAAGAAGAGGTAGCCTACTTCTGCCATTATTAAATTTAAAACTAGGCTTTTCCCCAGCCGATCTGTTTTGATTAGAGATGGCTGGAGAAGTCAGCGAATGCAACGGCACGGTTCTGGATGACTGTTCTGTATCGGGCAGCAGGGCTGTTGTGTCACGGCACTCCCTCTCCTCTGTGTACGGGCACACCGCACCGGTGTTGAGCCGCTTGCTCGCTGGATATGAGACGTATTTCACGAGGCGGAGAAATCGATCTGGTACAGCTCACTCGGGGATCTCAGGCCCTGTACACCTGCTCTTCTGTCTGCTTCAGTTTCCCCCTTTTTTCACTCTGTATTTGTGTTTTATACCGTAGGAGTAGAGACCGTGAGCACACTGTACTCAAAGACTATCCTTAATGCTTGAAGAAAAGAATAGGCAGGAGAACGTCATCTATATATCCTCCTCAGATGCAGTTCAGAGGAAGTCCTTTGAACACGTCATCCACCTGTCTTCAAAGAAAGTCACCCTTGCTGAGTTCCCAGGGACAGATGTAAAGCACCCATTTCGGACATTATTTGCTCACTATTTGCACTTTCTGCCACCCACAGGAGCATGTATGGCATGTATGTATGGGAGTGTCAAGGGGAATGAGTCAGGTGTACTAAGAAGTTACTGCATGTTTCAGACGTTACATGCACCTTAAAACATACATGTACGAAAATACCGCACATGGATGAAAGCACGTTTAAAATATACTTTGGTGTGGTCTCCCCTTCATGTCGTGCTCACTCCGAGCCAAGTGGTCGCGACATATCGGGACTCGCCGGCGATTTTGAACTGGAATTTTGGAAAGTAGGCTACTGTTAATTCCCACTATCGGCTATAGGGTAGCGTAGTGCGGGTAAAGTAGTGCTGCGTACATGGTGAACGCGGCCAGTTGACGTACGTAATTTGGGCCTATCTGTGCTGGGCCGAATTTTTAAAGGGGAGAGATCCACATGGATTGTATTGTGTAGGTTTTGTTTTTGGCTTTTGTGTGTAGTTGCGTTGCAGTTTAGAGCTTTGGTTCCAACCATTTTGGAGCGATCGTTTAACCCTGTTTTAGAGCGCTTTTGCGGTGGACACGGTGTGAAAATAGGTTAAAATATTGGGGGGCAAATGTTTAGGTAGAGATAGAGACTTTCTGTAAATTACAGAAATATTAAGGATGACCTAAAGTTTATGTAGAGATTAAATGTTTATATCTAATTTGCATATTATGACGTCATATGGTGGCGGCCATCTTGGATTATAGAATTTTCATGAAAAGTTGCATGTTTGAATGATACAATGCACCACTTCTTTGCCCCCAAAATGTCCCTCACCTTCTGTATGCTATATTGGACAATACTGAATGCTCAGGTAAATAGTAAGTAGTAAACAAACTGTATAAATCATTACTAATAAATGGCAGAAACAAACCAAATGCATGTAGCGGTAGGCTGGCCTTTTGCTGTAGAGATTTTCCATTTACTACATACAGTAGGCACTCTGATTCCATGTATGGGGCACATATATATTATTCAGATGACACACACACAAGTAGACAAGACCTGTTTAGTTGAAAAGCTCACACGGCAAGGCACAGATCAGGAGTAAGATGACGAGACAAGACAAGAGACAATGTTAGTATTTTTTTTCTTTTTGCTGTATCTCTTATCACTTTTAAGATATAGCCTTTTGAAATGAAAATGTCAAAATCAAACGTTTCGAAAAAAAACCTCTGGCGCCTAAAGGGTTAATTTAGCAAACAATATTGCATGGAACAGACAGAGGATATGTAATTCAAATCTACAACCATCCCTATCTCTGAAAAACAGAATTGCAGCAAGGATTGGGCCTACTGGTTACAAGAATTGTAGGCCTATCTAGATAATAGCCTACCCCATGCAGAATCTGTATGCCAGAAAAACAAGAAGAACATAAAATGTAGCATGAATATAGGCCCAGTATATAAGAACAGATGTTAACATAAATAAATAATTAGTGCTGTCAGTTAAACGCGTTATTAACGGCATTAACGTAAACCTATTTTAACGGCGTCAATTTTTTTATCGCGAGATTAACGTTCGTTTTGGTGTAACAAACTTTGTATATTTTTCACAAGCTGTTGCAACAACTAGTAACGTTAGAACAACTACAACACCACATTGGATCTAGCTAGACCGTGCTGCATGTACACGCCCCCTTTTAGGGGACAGGGAGCTGTTTGGATAATGGAAACCTACGCTGCATAGAAGTGGGGAGCGAAAAGGGCTTATATACTTACTAAATCTGTGAATAAAAGGCACAAAATAAGGTTGGTGTTGAGTTATCTGTGTGTTTATGGGATTAATGTGACCATTATGTTCCTATTTTTTGCTCTTTCCAGTTTAGCCTACTAACAGGAGTGTCACGAATGTAGGCACAGTCAAACTGCCCGTGGCTGACTATAACTAATTTCGGCAAGCTTAACTTTACATGTCATAACATCAACTAAACATAAGTCACACATTCATTCTATCATTTGTAATATGAACGTAGCCTTTTTCCTACAACTAGGTGAGATAATTGACTATGCCTGTTATACGGAAGTTCCACAGTTAGCTAGCTAGCAAGCTAACCGTTTTACATGGGATATGGTAAGTGTAGCTAGTAGGCTACGTGCTGAATGGGTTGTAATGTAGGCTACATCATTTCAACATGAGTAGCCTAAGTAACATACACATAATTCTTTATAACTGCCGTGTTAGTAAAATTATTGAATGGCCTGTAAATTAATAACTAGATGTAACGTCAAGGTGTGATTAGGCTATCTGTCTTTCCCATTAGAATCAGTGATATATGTATGTTAACTTGTTTTCCGCTAAAATGGGGCGTGATGCAGATTAAATGTAGGCTAGCCTATCTTTATGATGATGCACCTTTAGTAGGCTACGTAAAGGCATGCTGCACACACTTGTTTGGGCTTACGAGCCAGCCAAAGAGTAGATTCGTACAATAAACACCAACGCAGTTCTGAACTCCCGGTCAGCTGAATGGTGTTTTAAATTGCTGTGGACACCGATGCCGACATGAGTGAGATGAACTCTGCTTTCGACATTCATTTACTGTACATTAGATTCCATTCTTTTCAAAACAACTCTGCACACCAGCATCGCACTTTGCCGCCGTGTAAATCACGATTCAATTATATTTGGTCGACGCCGCTCCATAAAATCCATTCTTCATCCAGTGTTTGTGTGTTAAAAACTTCGGCGCTGATGTGTGTGGCAAGTGACAGTGCACCATAGACTGTAGGTCTATAAAATGGCAGTGTACTCATGTCGAAAAGTTCCTTATTTTCAACTGAACTCAAAGATAATGAATATAGTATTTTATGTTTGTTATGCCCTTTATTAGCTATATTTCTGAAGAATATATTGTGTTGCCTCAGGTCTGCTGCACATCTTTTGAAATTTGATTTGAAATAATCAAATAGACCTACGTCTTAAAGTTAAGTTAATGAAGTAACTTGCTTTGCTTTCATTTGAATCCTAATCAAGATAGTATACACAATAATTGCTTTAAATATTGTTAACATGGACTCCTGGAAAGTTCAGAAATGCAAAATAATAGAATTTTAATCATGCGATAAAATATGTGATTAATCGTGATTAACTATAGGAATTCAGAGATTAATCGTGATTAAAATTTTTAATCGTTTGACAGCACTATAAATAATCTTTTTTTGGTTGTGTCAACAAAAACCAACAAGATCCTTCAGTCCTCTTCAGCCGTTTGGGATCCGTAAGGTGTTCTGTCCAGATGAGCATAGTGGTCCAGGCCAGCACTATAGCCTCTGACCGACTTTCACACTAGGATCATTACTCAAGTGAAGGCGCCTCCCGAATTAGTCGGCCGAGGAGGGCCTCGCACACAATTCTTGGGGAAGATGCGTCTAATTAAATAGCTAGAAGGCATTCTTGTAACAGCATTGTGGGTAGGCCCACATCGGCCTACTATGAATAGTAATATTACTTTGACCGAAACTTCTCCATATCTAGCGGGGTCAGAATCATTAGGTTAACAGGGGTTCTATAACTCGCAACTCTACCTTTCTATGGCTCTGGTCTTCTATATTTGTCCGGGGGATGCACACTCTCACCCTGGACCCCGTCTCCCTTCCTTGCTGCAGTTCCTTCCTATACAGATTTTTTTTTAAAACAAAAACATTTTTCATTTTTTCCATTTATTTAGCCTATGTTTTATTAATATTATATTCATTTCGGCAACTGAACACCAACATTTCTCATCTCTTTCTCCATCTGTATTTCTGGTCCCTTTTAGCTGCTTTCAGAAGTCTCTGGTGTACCTCGATGAAATGTTTAAACTCCATGCAGGATAACTTAAAGTTCATTCTGACCTGCAGTTCAGCTTTCACCAAACCTACTGCCAACCTATTTCTTTTGTCTGACTAGACATCCTCCATGTGACTAAAAGACGTGTTCGGCATATGCGTTACTGACAGAAATAGACAAAACGAAAGACACCACTTTAAGCAATTGTGTTGCTGTTCTCTCGCTCTTGAAAAAGAATGCCCATTTTTTTATCAGGGGCCATCTCTTCTGGTATACTTTCAAAAACACTGTTTAGTACAGTGTAGTCTTGGTAGAGCTTATCAATATCAACGCCTCCCAGAGCCACTTTCTCAACTAATTTCTCCAACGCGTTCCATTCGATGGGAGCGCACAGTTGAAGACAGCTGGAGTAACATGTTAATGGGTCATCAAAATCAAAGCTATCCTCTAGGTACATGATGTCCTTTTCAAAGAACCCTCGGCCAATCTGACAAACTCTGTTTGCTCTCTTGCGCTCAGTTGTCTGTATGCCTGTTTCGTCTTACTACCCTAAAACTGGTCAGTGCGACGCAAGATTTATTGGCTGCGCAGTCGGTTCATCACTTCATTAACATCCAGTAAACTAACACTCTCATTTTCCAACTTCCAAATTGCGCTGTCAAATTCCTGCATGACATTATGCATAAGCAACAGAACACACTCAGACACTGTCATGTCATTACTGCTGTCTGCTGCATCATCACCAACTGAGCACAAAGCCCTCCAGACAATGACAGGGCAATCTCTCTTTCCCAACGACAAAAAATAGCATTTCAGGGCAGGCCAACATTCTAAGACTTGTTGGATTGTGGGCAATAAGGATAACCGCTGGGTTGGTACATGCCTCAGAATCACTTTGTATTGTACTGAAGTGAATTCGCAAAACGTCTTCAGAGACTCTCCCTTCTTGGCAGAGCAAGAGAACTCATTGTACATTTTTAGAATGATGCACTCCACATCATAGCCTTCCGCGCTTAGAATCCTGTTTGCATGTTTCAAGGTGTTGTGAATCAAGTGACATTTGCAGTTAGCTTTTACGATATGCGGGTTAACTTCTTTCAGTTTTTGAAAAACAGAATTATGCTTGCCATAATTGACAGAGGCATTGTCAGCACCGTATGCACTGATTTTTCTGACACTGAGGCCACTTGATTCTGTGATGTCAACTATTTGTTCGTAAATGGCTCTACTTGTTTCATGGGGGTCCTCGTAAAATTCCAATAGCCCGTATTTAACACCCTCATCTACATGAAAATATTGCACTGTGTAGGGGTACACTTTAACATTGCCTGAATTTGCTGTACAGAAAAGTACAGGGTATTCTTCAGCTCTGTAACTAAACGCTCTTGACTGTAGGGGGCTAGAACATTTTGAACTAAAGCCTCGCTTTTAGTGCGTCCACACGCCACTTTTGGTGCTATACAGGAGTCATTAAAAAGTTTGGTATTGAGATTAATTCCGCAATCCGTAGATAGGTAACTATAGCCATGAAGCACTCCGTGATAAACACTACTGAGCTCTGCCACTGCTATCCTGTCTTCCTCCGGGGACCCCTTTTTTGTCATAAAAGAAGCGATGGCTCGATTTTTTCTCTTATTTAACATAGCAGTCTGGTACTTCTTTGTTTTCTTGTGGGTGTCAAGAGCGAATCTCGCTTCATGCTTGACCACAATTTTATCTGGGCACAAAATACAAGTGGCAGAGAACGGATCACCTAGGCCTTACCCACTCCGAAAAGTTACCACTTTTCACCCAGTCGGCGTTGTATACTGTGTGTCTCTTTTTCTTCGCCGCTGGCCCTGAATTTGATTGTACATCCTCCTCGTCCATTTTAGCAAACTAAATCGAACCTAAATGTATTTTTTTTTACTAGTCTCCAATCTGTAGCCCACCAGCGCTCACTCACTCTCTTGGACCTGTTGCGCGTGGCGGTAGTTGCTAGGTGATGCTGATGGTTAAGGTAAACTTTCGTTTTGCAGGTCTGCATTAACCAATCAAATAAGCGCTTGCCTGCCTCCGACAGCTGGATTAAGATAACGTAAGAAAAATGGTAGGATTGTATGAGCAGCAGAACGTAGATTTTATTACAAGTGAAACTAGGGAATGAGCCTACTTAAAAAAAAAAAATAGAAGTGCCTTTGCACCAAAAAAATGGGACATTTGGTGTCCCGGGAAAGATTATTTCCCGGGACAGACATTAAAAAAAGAGAACAATCCCGGGAAAACTAGAACTTGTGGCAACCCTAAAGAGGGGTCGTGCAGGAAAGTACGGGTTTTAGTCCGAACGAGTTGGTTTTCGCTCACAAGGTGCGTTCGTCTTTGTCTGTGCTGAGCAGTGATTTGGATAATTCGGAGCCACCTGAAAGCTTGGCTGAGTATACAAATGGGTTTCGCTGCAAACTGTTTTTGGCCTGGAAAATGGCATCTGAGAATTTGACCGAAGCTCAACAGAAAATGAAAATAATTTATGATCGCAAGGCAGAGGCTAGAGTGTTTGACCCAGGTGATCAAGTGGTAGCATTACTGCCCGTACCAGGTTTGCCTTTTGGGGCCAAGTACTCTGGTCCTTATTCTGTTGTGCGGCGAGATTCAGAACTCAATTATTTGGTGTCTACTCCTGAGCGTAGGAGATCGACTCAACTATGTCACATCAATCTGCTCAAGCCTTATTATTCCCCAACATCTCCGGTAGGGGGTGATAAGGCTGAGATGAAACCTGCGGGGCTAGCGATTATCGGGGAGGAAGCGGACACATCTCAGGTGGCAGCTGAAGATGGGGTTCAGGGTCCTGGCGACGCATTCCTACAGGCGTGTTTAAACAATACAGAGACGCTGGCGGAGTTGGACAACCTTTTGGGTCATTTGGAGGGGGGACAGCGTGAACAGTTCATTTTTGAGTTTTCTTCTTTATTTTCAGACACACCGACCCGTACTAGTCGTAATAGAGCACGACATAGACGTCGGAGACGCACAGCCTATTCGGCAGATATTTTATCGTGTTGCCCTAGATAAACAGAAAAGTTTGGAGGCCAGTGTCCAGTACCTTCTAGATAATGGGTTGGCTAAGCCATCTTACTCAAGCTGGGCGTCACCATGCTTGCTGGCCAAAAAACCTGATCACACCTTTAGGTTTTGCACTGATTAGGGATCAGTGCAAAGGGCAGGATCAGACGTGACTAGCTCCTTATAAGGTCGGAGCACCTCTCAGGTGATCAGACAACAACTGCAGTGAGTTGGGAGAGAGAAAGCAAGAACACATAGGCTAC
This sequence comes from Alosa sapidissima, assembly GCF_018492685.1. Classification (NCBI taxonomy): domain Eukaryota; kingdom Metazoa; phylum Chordata; class Actinopteri; order Clupeiformes; family Clupeidae; genus Alosa; species Alosa sapidissima. The sequence goes on from NC_055970.1 coordinate 621,128, forward strand.
TACTGGCCAATCCTCTCCAATTGTTTAGAATTGGACTCTGGGCTTTTGGGAACAGCTGAGGGAGGAGGCTACTTGAAACTGCGAGTTTCGGTCGGTGTGAGCGAGCGGACTTTCAGTTGACAGTAATTAACACCCTTTTGAACAATCTAAGCTGTGCGAACGTCAGAGGGCGGTCTACGCTGATTCATCATTAGTGAGACACGAGGACAGCTGCATGCAATTCCTGTCAGCATAACAATAGAGGCTGTTGCTGAAGCGTCAGCCCTCGTTTCAACCGTCCTCGTGTAAGACGGACGCGGTCAAGACGAGCAAGTTTACCTGTGCAAGTTCACCGAGCACAGGCGCCGACAAAGGCAAAAATGTGCCATTCCACCATATATGTTATCACCGGCCATCGCAGAAAACGGCATCATGCCAAAAGGGGCAGAAATCGCCTTCACCTCCAGGAACTTAAACGGTCCTTACCTACAGAAACCTCCTTCTCCATGGGCTTGTGGAACTGTCAATCCGCAGTCAACAAAACCGACTTCATAGCTGGCTATGCCAACCACCTTTCATTGGAACTCCTTGCTCTCACTGAGACTTGGATCAAACCAGAGAACACTGCCACCCTGGCTGCACTCTCCACTAACCTTACACTATCCCACACCCCTCGCCTATCTGAACGAGGAGGCGGGACGGGCCTGCTGATCTCCAACAAATGGAAATTCACCCCGCTACTGCCTTCAAACAAATATGTCTCATTCGAATTCCATGCCATCACAGTGATCGCCCCAGCAAAACTCTACGTGCTGGTCATCTACCGCCCTCCAGGCCAACTAGGTGACTTTATGGACGAACTTTACACTCTGCTGTCCTCCATCCCTGAGCATGACTGTCCGCTTCTTGTTCTCGGTGATATGAACATCCACTTAGATGCCCCAGGCTCAGCGGACTTTTTGGCCCTGATCCACTCCTTTGACCTCAAACTGGTTCAAAGCCCACCGACTCACAAAGCTGGCAAAGAGCTTGACTTGATCTTCACTCGGAACTGCAGCACAGACACCCTCATGGTGACGCCTCTCCATCTTTCTCACCACTTCTTCATCCAGTTCAACGTCAGCCTGACAGAACAGCCTCCGGCTCCTCAGCCGATGGTCACGTTCTGCCGCAACATCCGGAACCTGTCTCCAACGCACTTCTCCTCTGTGGTTGCCTCCGGTTTACCTCCACTCAACACCTTCTCCTCTCTGGAGGTTAATGAGGCCACAGACTCGCTCTGCTCCACACTGACCTTGTGTCTAGACGAGCTGTGCCCTCTTAGCACAAGGCCAGCTCGATCCAAACACTCTCATCCATGGCTAAATGATGCCCTCCGATCGCAGCGCACCAAACTCAGAGCCGCGGAGAGGAAATGGCACAAATCCAAACTAACTGATGACCTCAAAAACTACCAGACACTCCTGACCTCCTTCTCAGCCAGCATCACTGCTGCTAAGACGGCTTTCTACAATGACAAAATCAACAGCGCTACAAACACTCGAAAACTTTTCTCAACCTTCAAATTGCTACTCAACCCTCAGCTGCCTCCTCCTCCATCCAGCCTTACTGCAGATACCCTCGCCTCATTTTTTACAAACAAAGTGGCGGCAATCAGCAGTCAATTCTCTACATGCCCACTCAACACATCTGACTCAGATACCGCACTCCTACAACCTCTAGGGACTGCTGGAACATCTTTTTCAGCATTCACGCCTCTCTCCGAGAGTGAAGTATCTAGACTCCTGACATGCAGCCGTCCTACCACATGCTCGCTGGACCCTATACCTACGAGCCTACTTCAGTCCATCAGCCCGACCATCGCTCCAACTATCACACATGTGATCAATGCCTCGCTAACCTCCGGCACATTTCCAACAGCGTTCAAAATGGCCCGGGTAACACCGTTACTTAAGAAAGCTTCTCTCAACCCTGCTCAAGTCGAGAACTACCGCCCTGTCTCACTCCTGCCTTTCCTATCCAAAGGCAGTGAATGAGCAGTCTCCAAACAGGTCTCTGACTTCCTTTCACAGAACAACCTTCTGGATCCAAATCAGTCTGGGTTCAAAAGCGGCCACTCTACCGAAACGGCTCTGCTGTCTGTAACAGAAGCCTTAAAAGAAGCCAGGGCGACCGCTCGGTCATTAGTACTCATTCTGCTTGACTTATCGGCTGCCTTTGACACGGTTAATCACCGCATCCTTCTCTCTATACTCGCTAACATGGGAATCTCCGGTTCTGCTCTCTCCTGGTTTGAATTCTACCTCACAGGACGCTCGTTTAACGTATCATGGCTTGGTCAGCTATCTGCACCTCACCATCTCACCACAGGGCTCAGTGCTGGGCCCCCTTCTCTTTGCTATCTACACCACCTCCTTGGGACAGATTATCCGTTCGCATGGCTTCTCCTACCACTGCTATGCAGACGACACACAGCTCTATCTGTCCTTTCCACCTGATGACCCCTTGGTTTCAGCACGGATCTCGGATTGCCTCTCAGACATAGCTACATGGATGAAGGCACACCACCTCCAGCTGAACCTCTCAAAGACTGAACTGCTGGTCCTCCCAGCTAAACCTACCATACACCACGACATCAACATCAAATTTGACTCCCTGTCTGTTTCACCTACCAGGACTGCAAGAAATCTAGGAGTTGTTCTCGACAACCAACTAAACTTCTCAGATCATGTTGCCTCAGTTGCCCGGTCATGCTGTTTCGCACTCTACAACATACAGAAAATCAGGACTTACTTGACTCAAGATGCTACCCAACTTCTGGTTCAGGCAATAGTCATCTCACGACTCGACTACTGCAATGCCCTCCTGACAGGTCTCCCAGCCTGCGCAGTGAAACCACTTCAGATGATCCAGAACGCGGCGGCGCGCCTGGTCTACAACCAACCCAAAAGGGCACATGTTACCCCGCTGCTCATCCAGCTACACTGGCTACCTATGGCGGCCCACATCAAATTCAAGGCTCTAAAGCTTGCCTACAAAGTAGTCTCCGGTTCTGCTCCCACCTACTTGAATGCCCTCATACAGACATACGCTACCTCCAGACCGCTGCGCTCCTCAGACGAACGACGTCTAGCTCTACCACCGGTACGCTCAAGCCAATCCAAACTTTTCTCATCTGTTGTTCCTCGTTGGTGGAACACACTGCCAGTTCCTACAAGGGCAGGGACATCCTTCTCCATTTTCAAAAAACTCCTGAAGACCCAGCTCTTTAGAGAACATCTCCTCTCATAGCAACACTTACAACAAGTCTTACTGATCCTAGCACTCACCAGCCGTCTTAAACTGACAAACAGCACTCACTGATGCACTTATTCTTACTGTACTCTAATATTTTTAAATTGTCCTAAAATTGTTGAGAATTGCTCTAAAACTTAAACTGCTTACCATGTTAGTCGCTTTGGCTAAAAAAGCGTCAGCGTAATGTAATGTAATGATTACAGGAAAGAGAACAAGCCCAACCTTCTATCTCTTTATATACTGTATCTATCTATCCAGCTTGGTTTAGCTATGAGAAATGCACCTTCAAAATTGCTGCAGTGACCAGGAATCAAACCCCGGTCTCCTGTGTCATATTGTGCATTACAGTGTAGTGTAGTGTAGTGTAGCTCAACATGCTACATGTTGAGCTACACTACTGTTCCTGTGATGCTGATGAAAATGTTCATTTTGATTCTATATTCCGATGTTCTATATCATTCTAGCTATGCTTTTTACAAATATGTTTCTGATGGAAAAGTGGTGTTTAATTTCCATAATCTTTGTTCAGTAAACAAAGTAAACAAACTTATTAACACTTACAAGCTGCATGTTAACAGTTAGTTAATGTTATTAATGGATAACAACAGTTAACTAACTGTTAGTAATGAATTGTTAACTGCTTATTATGCACTGTTAATACCTAATAAGCACATGTTATTCTAAAGCGTTACCAAAATTTCTGTTGTAATTTTTCTACTGTTGTCTCCCCACTTACAAATTTCTTTTGAATGTCAGCAGGCATTTGAAAATGCAAAGCTGCTGCTAAGTTTTGCGCCTGTTCTGGCTGCGCCAAAGCCCTTTCAGCTACAGGTCGACGCAAGCCAGGTAGGGCCAGGTGCAGTATGAGCACCATGGAAAAGCATTAAGTCAGGGGGCAGCAGCAGTTTAGGGAATTCTCACCCCAGCAGGACAGGGAGAGATAAATATTCCCCCAAACAGACTATACCTGGTAATCCTCTCTCAGATATGATGAGAGGATGTCATAGTTATAGAGATAAGCCCCCCAAACCAAATATCTAGAACTAAATTTAAAGGCAGGAGGGGTGGGTGGCATAGCAGCAGGAGCAGCAGATGGCAGCATAACGCATAGATGCAAAAGACACTGTTAATGGTCATCACCAGGGGTGGCAGGGGACATGGCTTTCTGGGCATCGAGAATGGCGCGCACGTCTGGCCTTAGGTAGCGTGCGTAGGCAGCAGAATTCCAGCACCCCATGGCCTTCAGGGTCGACACCGGAGCGGAAGCTGCAGCAGTGGTTGCCGCCCCGATGCGCAGGGAATGAGGCGTGTAGCGGTCTGGAGGCAGCCCACAGAATTGGCAGAGGAGGCGCAGGTGGCACGCGAACCAGGCTCTGGACATTGGCATCCCCTCTGGGGTAACGAAAAGTGGCTCCTGGGATGCAGCACGGGGACGGCTTTGCAAGTAGGTCCGCATGGAAGACAAAGGACAAAACACACCATAAGATTCAGAGATATAAATGACAGTGCCTTGGCCACTTTTGTCAGTTTTTGAGTGCTTAAGAAGCAAGGTGAAATGGTGCTCGAAAATTGAGATATCAGAAATTGTGAGATCATAATGTGGGACAAAAGCATAAGTGCAAGATGAAAATTCACCACCCCGTAGAAAACCATAAAAGGCTGTGAGGATTACAGTCTCCAGAAATTTATCTGTGTAGGACCCGAAACACCCTGCCCTCAATCGTGAAATAATTTTTTCAACCAAAGGTAAAGTGAAAGGGAGGCGTTTGTCATTGCCTTGGGGTGACTCCTTTTTGAGGCCGTTCAACAGGAGGTGTATGGATGGATTCTCCAGAATGGCAGCAGCGGAAGGGTCCTGACAGCGCAGGTGAAACTGGATACCAGCAACCATACATTTGATGGAGGATGGTTGCATCCGTGGAGGGAAAATCTACCAGCAGAAAATCATCCAGCAGATGGAGGACGAACGGGAGGTTATCATTATTTAGCAGAATCCAGCAAAGTGCTTTGGCCAACGTATCGAAAATTTTTGGACTGCTTCTACAGCCGAAAGTAAGTCTAACAGAAAAGAACAATTTTTCCCTCCACTTGACGCCGAATAGGGGCCACTGCGAGGGGTGTAATGGCATTACTTTAAACGCGTCTGAAACGTCGGCCTTTGCGAGCCACGCTCCCCTGCCCGCCTTTTTTATCAATTTGATTGCGTTGTCGACCGTACTATAAAACAGGGAAAACGGAGGAAGCGGAATTAAATCATTGATGCTGTCGACCTGACCGTTGTGGGGGGCGGAAAGGTCGATGATCAAACGTTTTTTTGCCAGAATATTTCCTTGTGGCCACGCCTATGGGGTTTATACAAAAAACGGGAAACGGCGACTTATCAAATGGACCGATCATGAATCCCTTTTTTAAATCCTTCTCCAAGAGGGCATCCACTATTTCCGGCTCTCGCCTAGCAGACAACAAATTAGGGCATGTGAAAGAAACAGCAGGGAAATTTGTCAAACCAGCAAAAAATCCATGAACAAGACCATTAATTAAATAATAGACAAAACAGTGGTTTGGATGCTTGCAAAGAGCATGTCCCAGCCTGGGAACATTTACAGGCGTGGACGGTTTTATTTCCTCACATACCGGGTCCTCCGGGGGCACACAGATTTTGGGTGGGCATCCCCGCAGTAGCTGCACATATGTAAATATTTACAATTATACATGCGGCAATTCAGAATTCAGCGAAGGTTATGGTTTTGGACAGTCTTGGGTCAGCATCCTTTAGTGCGACAGATGTCGCCGCAATCCACCACCCGCCTGTCGCTCATCTCGGACCCCAGTAGTATTTTTACTAGATTTACGTCATTACCTGCAATGATTTGGTTTCGTAGGTTGTTGGAAATCGCAGCCACGGGGGAGAAAAACGATGACCCGGACTGTACTGGGACAGCTGTTGCCAAGGTCCTTCTCGGGGTTACCACAGGGATGACGTCGTCGAGGGCTTCGGCGGATTCAGCAGCAGCTACGGAGACAGCGGGGGCAGCGGAGGAGGGGCGTGCGGAAAGGCCTGGTGTGACGCCAGTGGTGAAGGCTGAGGAAACACCTGCGGACACAGAAGTAGAAAAGATGGGATCGCAGATCAGGGCCAGATGTGAGCCAGATCAGGGCCAGATGTGAGCCAGATCAGGGCAGCACTGGTGTTTCCTCCAAAAGATGGGGTCGCGGACACGGATGTCCCCTGGTTGTTTTCCAGCGTAGAAATCCTAGTATTCAGATCGCTGAGTGAGGACTGGATGTCGCTGTGCGGAGGAGGGCCTGCGGGGGGCCGTTTCTGTGCTGCTCCGGCCGGCTCGATGTGCTTTCTTTTCTGAGTGTGTTTTTTACTGGAGGATTGAGGTGGAGGAATCTGCCCAGGGTCAGCGGAGGAGACGTCGACGGAGTCAGAGAGGAGGGCAAACAGCCCTTTGTGGGAAGCCCCCGTCGGAGGCTGGATATTATTCTTGAACAAAGGTTCCAGAATTTTTGCTATCACCTGGATCAATTAGGAATGATATGAAGGGGAGGGCAGCAAGCTTCTAGACTACCATGGCCTGGCCAGAACTGACCTTAACACTTTAATTTGTGAAAAATCCATATTTTGCTCTATAGTCATCTACTTTGAGTTACAGCTTCGTTTCAGGCCTCAATAATGTGGGCAGTTCCAGAGATGTGTTTTGATGTGATTTGAACAACATTCAAATCTCTGTAACTCGTTGACTGTTTCTGTAAATGGTTCTAAGGTTCCAAAGAGGCCAAGCATTTGATGATGGGCCAAAGTATGTGGGAGCAGTGCCCTCCTAAGTAGATGATGTGCAATGTCGGGCAAATCAAAATGGGGCTGAAAGTTGGAGAGGAAGTGTTGATAGCAGGGCCGTAGTCACCATAGACCTTCCCCCCAATATTCAGACGTGACCAAAATGTCCCCCCCAATATTCGGACATAGAAAAATAAAGAAAGAAAAAAACGCTATAGGCTATTACAGGAAACCAACAAGTCCCGGTATCTGAAATGCAATCAAACGTAAATAACGCACACATTAGTGACCTGTTTCAGAGAGAGTAGCCTACACTGTGAGTGATTTGTCCTGGAGGTTTTGCGTTTGATGCGTGCGCTATCAAAAGCTTCCTGCACCCTGCTGCGGTGCAGCCTGTCAACAACATCGCAAAAGATACCGATACAATTCTCACAAAACTTGTTGGAAAGGTGTAGCACTGTCTAAGGAAACCCCATTCATTTGTGAAGCTGATCAGACTCAAAGGGAACTTGTTGGAAAGGTGTAGCACTGTCTAAGGAAACCCCATTCATTTTTGAAGCTGATCAGACTCAAAGGGAACTTTGAAGCAATTCCATATTGTAGCCTATTTTCTCGCAATGATAGCGAAAGTGAAACGTAGTGTCCTTTTATTTGAATTTGTGCGTGCCTGTGTCATTCATTTCTTTCACATGTCTTACAACATAAATAATGCTAGTAGTAATGTCAGAAATTAACCGGTTTATAAGCCTCTTAGAAATGGTTGTTGCATCTTGCATGCATCCATGCAGGCAAAACGTAGCACTCAAACGGCACAAAAGTTGAAAAAACTTTTACAATGGCGGTGATAGCCTACAGTTAATGTGAATCGCGGACTTTATTCACCAAATAAAGGCTGTGTTTCTACATGTTAACACAAAACGTAATTTGTGTCAGAAACCAGCCTATAATGCATAGGGTAACTTGAGGTGAGTCAGACAGAAGAGGGACCTGAGTAGGCTAGCCCAGGGGTCCCCAACCTTTTATGTACCATGGACCGGTTTGATTCCTATTTTTTTTTCACGGACCGGGGGGGGGTTTGGGGGTTTCATGTTCCATATGTGTTGTGCATGCATTACTTGAAAAGAACTAGCTCCAGTTATGTATGAACAGTGAAGGTAAGATCTCTTGTGAAAAACATGAACTTGAAGAAGTGAAAATTGAACAATTTGAACTATGAATATTGAACAACTTGAAGCTACATCTATAAGTGTGAACATGCTTAACAAAATATGGGAACAAAACATGGGAACTAAACGTGCATTACGAATATAATCAGTGGGAGCCCTGCTTGTTTCCCTGCAACAAGAAGCTTCCATCTGGGGGTGATGGAAGACAGTGACACCCTCGGTGTGTTTGAAATGTCCAGTCGATTGCGCAATTTGTCTAGTTGCAGTCATTGCCGAAAACCCGGCCTCGCATACATACGTGGTGGGAAACGTTTTCAGCGCTTTTACGGCTATCTCGGGATATTCTGCTTTGGTTTTGATCCAAAAACCCGCCAGAGAGGTTTCCTTATACACACTCTTAAGACCACCATCATTTGCAATTCGATCAACTGCTCTTCCTCCTGCGCTGACAAGTTAGGACCATTTGGGATATTGACAAATGGGTTGCGGACCCACTCATTGGTTTGCCGTGGATCTTTGGAGGATGGGAAGTAACGCTCAAACTCATTTGAGAGCGCAACAAGGTGATCGCGCACCAGCTGCGAGAGAAAGGGCCCTGCCTCAGTCTCTCCCAAAACCCCCACTACTTTTTGGAACATATCAAATACACCCCGGTCCACTCGTCGTCCCCACATATCAAGCTTGGCTTTAAATGCAGCGACTTTATCTGCCAGTTTAAAGACAGTCGTCATTCTCCCCTGGAGTGACAGGTTGAGGTCATTAAGCAACCCGAATATGTCACACAGGTAAGCGAGTTTTGACACCCAGTCCTCATCACTAAAATGTGCAGCTAACGGTGACTTTTTTTCTGCTCTCGCAACTCAAACACTCTGGCCAGTGACCTGCTAAAGATGCTTGTTTTTTGTTGCTCATTCTAGCAGTTTAGCTAACTTCGTGTGACACTACCGTTCGCCAAGAACTGATCAAGTGAAGTGAGCTGACCTGAGGCTGCGCAGCGCTGAAGGCAATATGTAAAAGTGTTGAAGGCGGGACAGACAGACGTAAGAAAATAGACCTTGCAAAATGCAAACATGCGTGCAATCAAACAACTGCATATAGGCCTATGCCATGTAAAAACGTGACATTATTGCGAATTAAATTTAGTTTAGTTTGCATGCATTTTTTTTTAAACTCATGTCGTAGGCTACGGCCCGGTTAGGAATGTCCTGCGGCCCGGTGGTTGGGGACCGCTGGGCTAGCCTATCTTGAATCCCATCCCGTTCAAACTACCTTAAAATTGTGTGATTAGCCGCCAGAATAATAAAATCAAAATTCAAAATATGATTGGGCTATAGGTCCAAACCTATGAGTAAGCATTTAGTGTAATATAGAGGTTATCGAAGATACTCTACTTTGTATTTTCTTTTAAAATATACATTTTGGAGACAAATGGAGTCATACCACAGGTCTATATCCAGGGATGGATTATTGAATGGACCTACTGGGCCCAAGAGCTCAGGGGGCCCTGAAGCCTAAGACTGTGTGAAGTTGCTTCTCCGCCCTTCTCTTCTATTTCCACAAAACTCACAAGTCGTCATAATATAAAGGGTAATTTTATTTAAGTCTTCCGGGGAAGTATGCCCCCGGGCCCCCCTATCTTAACTGGGGAGGGTTTTTTTGCATCTATGCCCAGGGGTTCATAATCCATCCGTGCCTATGTCCGTCAAAAGTTTGGTATATCCTAACTGACTGACATAACTAATGACTTGTTTGTGATTTTAATAATATTTTTGCATGGCAGGAAATGTATTGAAATCCTGTTATTGAAATTCACACCGCACCACAGATTTGGTCCCCCCCAATGTTGACATCATGGCTACGCCCTTGGTTGATAGCAATTGATTAGGTATTCCGGCATCTGAAAACAGTGCACGTCTTGTGGTCAAAAATGCCCCCTTTAAAAGCAGGTGTTATCCCAATTGTGCTTAAATAAGAGAAAAAAAGAGAAACTTTCAGAGCAGCAGATCAGTATTCAGAGCACCACTTTAGCATCTTAAAACTATGTGAAAAAAGCAAGCTTAACTTTGGTTTGCCTTTCTAATGTTTCACTTTCACATCATCCACTTCCCTACCTGCTAGACTAGGCTATTAAATCTGTCATTACCTATGTGTCCAAATTTGAAGTGGAGTAGCAATACTATGCATTATCACTGCTTAATGACATTGTATTATCAATGTATTTTGTTATTTCATAATATCGCTAAACTTTTAATCATTTTGATTTTGTCATTGGTTGCCTCCATTCAAAGAACTGCATTTCCAGGTAGGCCTAAGCCACACAGAACATACAGTCTATCCAAAATCCACTGCAAAAGTTCCATTATTTCAATGTACCATTAAATTCTAGACCGAATACAAATGGAAAAAGAGGCTTTGCAGGCACACCAAAGACCACAGGCTCCCATAGGAATGAATGGGTAACGGCGTTTTTGCAAATGCACAGTATGGAAACAAGGTGTTAATGTCTTACTTTTGCTTTTTCACGTCATCCACTTCTCCTTTTAGCCAAGATACTGAGGAGTCTGTGGAGTCTAAAAAGGGGAAGGGGGCGCAACTTGTAGCAGCAGGCATGTCTTATACTTTTCTAAATTACACAGAAAACCATGACAGCCATGATAGGGCAGAGGGTTGGAACATGCATAAAGTTTGATGGCAGGCATGTGGAACTTCACCAATAAACCAGTTATTTCTCCCAGGAGTTGTTTATATCAGTGTTTAAGAAGTTACAAAATCATTCATGTTTTCTTTTTGTCTGTCTTTCTTGCCATTGTAATAAATAAGTTGTAACATATTTAGTCTTCTGCTTTATCCCAGGCTTCAAAGTTACCATACTCGCCAAATATGTTAAAAGAAGTTACAAAATCACTCATGATTTCTTTTTGTCTGTCTTTCTTGCCGTTGTAATAAATAAGTTGTAACATATTTAGTCTCTGTTGCCTTGGTTACCAACTAGCGTTTGAGCCAGCGCAGTGATTTATAACTGTCATCAGGCAATTCGACCGGAACGTCTTTTTATAGGTGTAGTATATCGCTTTTTAAACAACACCCTTTTTAACCTATACCATGGTATAAGACACATTCATTCCCTCTCACATCTAAAGACAAGATTCAAACTGTCTCACTAAATTGCATTATGCACACTCAATTCTCACTGGTATCTGCTAGACAACATTTTATACAACCCCACCCCCATCTTGCCTGTTCATAATTCTGAGAATTGTGTGCATGTGTGCGTGTACATGTTTATGTGTGTGTTGCCTGCATATGTACCTGTGTTTGTGCATGTGCATGCATGTGTACATATGTCTACTGTGTGAGTATGTGTCATACGTATGATTACTGTGAATGTATGTGTGTGCGTGTGTATCTGTTTATGCACATGTGTGCATATAGAATGGGTTAACCCTTTAGGCGCCAGAGGTTTTTTTCCGAAACGATCAATTTTGACATCTTCATTTCAAAAGGCTATATCTTAAAAGTGATAAGAGATAGAGACTTTCTGTAAATTAGAGAAATATTAAGGATGACCCAAAGTTTATGTAGAGATTAAATGTTTATATCTAATTTGCATATTATGACGTCATATGGTGGCGGCCATCTTGGATTATAGAATTTTCATGAAAAGTCGCATGTTTGAATGATAAAATGCACCACTTCTTTCCCCCCAAAATGTCCCTCACCTTCTGTATGCTATATTGCACAATACTGAATGCTCAGGTAAATAGTAAGTAGTGAACAAACTGTGTAAATCATTACTAATAAATGGCCGAAACAAACCAAATGCATGTAGCAGTAGACTGGCCTTTTGCTGTAGAGATTTTCCATTTACTACATACAGTAGGCACTCTGATTCCATGTATGGGGCACATATAGATTATTCAGATGACACACAAACACAAGTAGACAAGACCTGTTTAGTTCAAAAGCTCATTTGCCACGGCAAGGCACAGATCAGGAGTGAGATGACGAGACAAGACAAGAGACAATGTTAGTATTTTTTTTCTTTTTGTTGTTTTTGTTGATGTTTTTTTTTCTTAGCTGACAAAGACACACACATCACAAGGACATGAACACACAAAAAGGAACACATAGTGTATGTCCTAAATGATCAGGGAAATAGATAGCAAATCAACAGTGTAAATCATTACTAATAAATGGCTGACATTTTTTTTTTTTTTTATGTAGCAGGCCTTTTGTTGTAGAGATAATGACTCCCTATCCATACAGGGCCGGCATTCCCATCATCTTGTGATAGACTATGCATGACCTAATGTGTGTGTGTGTGTGTGTGTGGGGGGGGGGGGAGAGGGAGAGGGAGAGAGCGTGTCACCACCTCCACCATGCGAGCAGCATGGCCAGATCTGCCTCGCGCGCGTCGAGTGGAAAGAATTTGCGCAGCTCGGTCTAGGCCTACTGTCATTCTCATTGCGACTCCCCACACTGCCACTACGTTCCCCCCTAACTCTCCTATGAGCACTTCGACCTCGTCTAACATACCCAGTCGCATTAGACAAAGGCTCCACCACGTTACTGTCGCCGCGATTGTGGAGAGGCAAAAGACAGAAGCTAGCGCTATTAGGCTACCTCCAGCCTTGTTCGCCACACCACTAACACCCTGCTAACTTCCCGATGAACACTCCGAACCCGTGAAACATTATTCCCACCAGTGACATTGGGCAAACGATTCAACGTTTGTGCTTGGTGTAAGCTAAACTATGGAGTAAACTCTCACTTTGTCCAGCTGCATCATTGAAGGCAGGGACGCATCTGAAGCCTCACTAAACGAATCACCGTCATTTCCTGAAGGCAGATATTCCCCTTCAGAATCAGGGTCCGCGAATAGAAGACCCAACACTTCATTTCAGGTAAACTTTTTTGATGCCATTAGACGATAATCTAATGCAAATACTCGCTAACGTTGACAATATCGCTCTGACTAAGTGGCTCACACGCACACTAGCTCCGGTATTGCACGCACTGATTCAATACGCTGTAGCTCAAAACTTTTGTTTAAACCATGACCTTTTTCGGACTCGGGGATGACGTATGACATGTTTGCCACCTAGTGGAGTGGATGTCGAACGAAATATGACACCCTATTTGACTAAATCGGCCGTTTTATTCAGTACCGCATCTTGTCGAGTAAACTCGACAGTGGCGCCTAGAGGGTTAACATGACCCATGGAGGCAAACATACGCAAAAAATTGGTCATCCTAGGCCTTACGGTTCTCAAGATATTCACAGAAAACTCTGTTGGTGTACGGTCACTAAATGTACACATAAATTATTTTATTGTAAGGCCCCCCATGAACGAAAGTTCACAAAACTTGGCATGCATTCGGAGGGTGTCATAATGATCCTACACTTTCAATTTCGTGCAGTTTTGACCATGTCAGCCAGAGATATTGTGATGAAAACACCTAATTTTTTCTTCTACAGCGGCGGTGCTCGGGGAGCAGTGAGGGGTTAGGTGCCTTGCTCAAGGGCACTTCAGCCGCGGCCCACTGGTCGGGGCTCGAACCGGCAACCCTCCGGTTACAAGTCCAGAGTGCTAACCAGTGGGCCATGGCTGCCCCAAGGAGGGTCCTCCTAGGCCCTACGGTTCTCGAGATATTCACAGAAAACGGTCTCCGGCCACCTACAGGCCAGTTGGTGTATAGCAGGGGTATTCAATTAATCTTCAGCGAGGTCCAGTTACGGAAAATTTCCTCAAGCAAAGGTCCGGAACATCATAATGTTTAACATGCGTGTTTAGGCTATGTATATGTATGTATGTATAATATTAGGATGGGTGGATGGAGCCTAGTTGTAGATAGATAGATAGATAGATAGATACTGTATTGATCCCTAAGGGGAAATTCAAGAAATAGAAGATTGTAGGCCTAGGCCTAATGTTTAATGTGAAATAAAATAAGTAGCCTAAAAGGCAACATTCGAAATGAGGATAAATAAGGCAAGATAAGAGTAGCCTAATTGGGGAGAAAAACTGAGTAGCCTTGGCTATTTTTAAGATCTTAACGTGAACTTAAAATAAAATTTGAGCTGACACAAGGATGGATATTCCACAGCTGGTTCCTTGAACCCATTAATCAGCAAGTTTAATTACATTTTTTTAGTTTTTTTTATGTTGACCCGAAATCCTGGAAACCCAGGAATATCACGTTGTTGGGCAGTGAATGCATGTAGGCTTAACTAGATTGTGGTGGATCAATCATATTGCCTTCTTAAATCGTAAAATATTCCGTGGTCTCAGTTCACTGTTGAATGGGCCTAGCCTACCCTATGCTTGCTCAAAATATATGCTTTGTCTAGTAGAGGAGCTTCAAATTGGTGCTTAAAATCGCCTGTCTCAGAATATACAGAAGAGGTCCAGGGCAATTCCGTGCAAAACTGTCACATCCATATTTAGTTGGCGTTACGGACGTGACAGTTTTGCGTGGTATTGCCCCCGTATCGTTATATAAAGCTCTGTTCTCGCTGTCTAGCTTTCTCCTCTTTGAGCAATCGATGATTTGAAAATAACTTACTTATCGTTAACTTAGATATCCATCTGATTGTTTCTCGTCCCGTCTCCTCTCCTCGCTCGTTTCAGGCTATCAGTCTCTTCCCCATAGTAGGCTACTTTACTCACTGACTCGACTTTATCAGAATTCACAGATTTCACTGGCTGAGTAGCAGCAAGCGAAATGATGGTTCCTGAAGCTGCTGAAGTAAATGCTGTTATCCTAACCAACGAAACATTTAGCGCAGCTTTGAAATCTTACGTGAAAATCTAAATTAGGCTATTATGGTCTGGGTCCGGATAGGATCACGTCACGGTCCGGACTCGGACCGCGGTCCGCCATTTGGTGATGGCTGGTGTATAGTAACATGAATTAATTTATTGTGTGGCCCCCCCATGAACGGAATTCCACGACACTTGGCGTGCATTCAGAGGGTGCCATAATGATCCTACACGTCCAATTTCGTGCAGTTTTGACCATGTTAGGTCACAGATACCTGCGATTACAACACCTCATTTTTACTTTTTTTGTGTTTAACTAGGTGGCGCTATACATGAAATGAGTGGTTATGGAATGGGTTGACATGGCGCCTTGAGATCAACATACAACAAAAAATGGTCCTTCTAAACCCTACGGTTTTCGAGATATTCACAGAAAACTATGTCTGCCCTACCCTCCTTTCGGGGGGTCCAGTCCAGTGGGGGGGCTACAGATCAAAACGAAAAATGATGGTTCCATGCTATCCATGTGGGGTTACATGCCCACCAAGTTTCGTGTACCCCGGTCTTTCAGTGTCCCGGGAATCCTTGACGGAAATTTGGCCATGCGAAAAAGGACGAAAGGGCGAAAAAAGCCGCTTCGCTGCGCGGCGGTCATAATAACAAATAATCATATAGGCTACAGCTGTCGCCTACTTTGCCCCTTCCTGTTTGGTGTTGGAGAGAGGTCACTATTGGTTTTCATAGTTCACGTCACTATTTGCATGAGCCACGACTAGAAAGACTTGCGATAATATCAGACATGTTTGATATTGTGTCGTAACGGCAAAACTAGAAAAGGACTGACTCCGACTGACTTAAAACCACTAAGATTGGCACCTTACACTTAACGATCTAGTTGACGGGAGCGCGCCGCGATTCCAGTACAACTCCCATGATTTCTGTCCGACTTTGGAAATTTAGTCGCCGACTGTGAAAACAGACCAAAATCTTACAATGTAAGGCTGCCATTAGTTGTGTGCACCACAAATTACGCTAAAGGGTCAGAAAAAAAGCACCGACTTTGCCATGCAATTTAAGTTGGGTAAACAGAACGTAAAAAAAGGAAACACAGCTTGCAGCTTCTGTAAATTGGTGATGGAGCTGTTTAGGCTATGCACCGTTTGCAAATCTTAGTCACATCGGGGTCAGCCCTATGTTTCCACAGCCCTATATGTTCCCATAGAACATTTCTAAGATTTTTTTTCCACTGAAAATTAGACCCTATGTTCCCACATTTATAGGACATTTTCAAAAATTAGGGATTAGGATTAGGTTAGGGTGGGAACATATTGTAGGGCTGTGGGAACATAGAAAATAGAAATGTGGGAACATAGGCACGCTCCCAGTACATCTGCCTATCAGGTCAATTCTAGCCTGTGTATTGACTGTGACTGTGTGCGAGTTCTTCCTGAAATCCTGCTTCAGATTTACATTTACAGATTACTATTTAATTCCAATATGATTGTTCATAAAATACACTCAGTAACGGTTCAAGTGTACAGTAATCGTGTCATGAGGCAGTCAGTCAGGCAAGTTGGCAATATAAAACTGGCAATATAAACTGCATACCGTTTAAGATAAACAACAACTGACATCCTAGTCCACGCTTCACAGAACATTATTATCTGTGATAATACTATTCATACCCTTACCTGCCTTACAAAACACCATACTATGTCAATGCACAGGTATTATGTAAACAAATAATATATTAATACTATGCCCCCCCCCCCCCCCCTCACTCACACACCCATACACTCCTACACAGACAGTTTTAAGCGCCTCTTTCCCACCACAAGAAGGATGTTTATTTAGTGTGTGGGCAAAGTCAAAGTCCTCAGCGTATAGGGATATAGAGGCCTTCCTCTCGCTTGGCAACTGACCTCTGCTTTGAAACATGTAAAGTGCTTACCAGGAATGTCCAATGGGATGTGACACTCGCCTAAAGCGCTCTTCGGGCAGTTTTCATCATTCCGAACACTCTGGAATTCCTCTGGAGACCAGGCGACTGCAGGGACAGGCGAGGTGGAGAGAAAATAAAACACAAGCACAAACAGACCAAAGAGAACATGTCCTTGCAAACAAGTTGGCTCGCCCCGTGATTGAGTTTTTGTTTGCAGCCGGTACTCTTGGCCTTTTGCCTCTGTTTACAGCTACGACTGCCTCCTCCCCTTCGCAACTTCACCCCACTACTCCACGCACTCCCAGGGTGGCGCGCGTAAATTTACATTGCTTTGCATGCCTCCATGAGTTGTGTTAATGGCCACATGAACAGTTAAATAAAGTGTGCAATTAAAAGGTAATTCATGTGACCGTGCCCAGTGTCCACTTGTTTTCAGCAAAAAAAAAAGGAACTTGTTTGAAATATGTAGGTAAGTTTTAATTAGCAGCAAACGGTGTACTATTGCCCTAAGCACAAAACAGACAACCTGTGATCGAGGTTCAGAGTAGTAAGGAGTGTCTCTAATTAATACTCATTTATCATTCAGAAAACAAAAAAATATTCAGCAGCAGGACACTCTTGGCTGCTGGGCAGAAAACTATTAACCCTGTTAAGGTAGATGGTTGTAATAATTAATGCATCAGAGTATCTGTAGAAAACATTGGCGCAGATACTTAAGCACCAGGCCCAGTTTTTAGTGCTTCCATAGTCTGTCCACGGGGCCTTGTCTCCATCTCTGTCTTATCTCGCCACGTCGAGCCCTCCCTCCTCTCTCAGCCTCTATAATGCAAGTGCTGAATCCCTTATTAGGAACAACCAGAGATAACCTCCATTGTTATGGCTCAAAAGCCGTTCTTGCGATTCAGCTTTTTTTCCCCTCTCTCTCTCCTCCCGTAATCACTCTCCAGTGCGCTTAATGCCCTACACCCACCGAATCTGATAATTATCTTATTTGCTGGTAGACGTCTTCTCGTGCAAAGGGGGGGGGGGGGGGGGTTTGGTGCGGGTTGGCGGTGGGGGGGGAGGAAGTGATGGCCGAAGTGCAGTGTTAGACTCATTATAATACATTTGTCCCTTCACAAAGAGGAAAAAAGGAGGGAAAAAATATGACACCATCCATTTGCCCTTGTGCGTGCAAAACCCATGTACGCTGCCTTATCGTCACTGTCTTATTAGCATGGACAGTGTGGCTGATTCAACTCCGTCAGGCAACATGCATAATTCATGTCATTTTGTAGCCACCTATTTGTGGAATGCTTGTCAAAGGCACTAACTAAGAAAGTGCACTGATGTTGTCGCTGCAGCTTTGGCAGTCAGACACTGTATGTGTGGCGATATTGTCACAGGGCCAGCGGGAGTCACATTGTTAGGGAGGGGACTGGCTGGATGACTTCACATGTTACATTTGAATAGACTCCTTGGGAATAGCAACAGGGTGTGTTTGTCATGTAACTGCTAGCCATGTGATTACAGTTGAGATTGTCATAACCAATACATTCAATTGATTAAATTATACATTGGAGCATCATTTGTCAAGTTACTTTTTCCTGTCTTCTGCACTCATATTTTCTCACTATTCCTGTTTACTCTAGCATGCCACAAACGAGCAGAAACAAGGCTTAAAATATCTGTTTCTGAATAAAAGGGGTTTAATCCAGAGGGAAGACGAACAGGTGCCTGGGACTGATGTGGCACAACTCTAAATCCCGTCAGTTTCTTTTTATCTGTCTGTTTTGGGGGCAAGAGCGACACTGCGAAGCTGCAACATGCGTTGACTCGACAATGGCAGCGAAACGACTTGAGGAACGCTGTGTGTTAAACAAAAAACAGCCTAGAAGCACAGGCATCTGAGGAAATTAGAATAGGTGCATGCCAATAAAGCCTTCAATCCCACATAATCTGCATTTTTTGGAATCCTCCACCATCAGTCCCAGTGAGCAATGATGAATGCGACCATTCAAAGCCCCCACCCCCCCACGAGGAGGTTCGGCAGAAGAAATAAAAACCTCCAGCTAGAACAAGGATTTATTACTTTCAACATAATTTGCATAATTTTATGCATCTCATGCCGAGTGAATACACAGTGTCTGCATGGATGATCAGTTCTTATCTCCAAAAACTGTGCCATAAAGATAAGAAAGAGGGAGAGAGAGAGGGAATGAGAGAGGAAAAAAGAAAACAGACAAAAAAGTAATCTTTCTTCCTGCTGTACATGTCAAATTATTAGAACCTAATACTGTTTAAGCCATTACAAAAGTAGCTCATGGGCCCATTGTGGGGGCATTGTTATGGAAACGTTACCTGAGGATTTGGGGAGGCTTATAGATTAGTGGGCACACATCTTGGTAGTCAGTAGGTTATTCGTTTTTTTCCCCCTTCCTTTTTTTCATGTTGAATTATTTAGCTGTTTCATGTGACTCTTTGCCACCTTTTTTTGTCCAATGTATTAAGCTGGCTTCACATTGGTCTTCTTGAAGGGATATTTTTTTTTTTGATTAGGGTCTGGGTGCGGCTTTGCTGAGGACCTCCGGCAGGCTGCTCTGGCTGAGATACCTTCACAAAAAGGTTTCCCGGCCTTTTATTTTTGTGGGAATTATTAAAACAGCCAGCATCTGAAGATTCAATTGAAAATCCACTGCTGGGTCTGTTTTCCTTCACACTGCGGGGGGACCCTACCGTGTCGACAGAGGGATGGCTTGATGGAGGGATGAGGAGAAAGAAGAGAGAGAGAGAGAAATAGAAGTGGGGAGGGGGGTTGAAAGGGCCCTGAGTGGCAGGTGGAGGTGCTTAAACAGCAGAGGTGGGGGTGGGGGATTGTGCGCTGCTTGGGCACCGACTCTAAACAGTTAGTCGATGGGCAGTCTCTGTTTGGTGGGGCAGGCTGGCAGGCGAGGTCCCGCTGGACATGTCTTATACGGGCCCAGCTTTGTCGGCATTGTTTGCGAAGCCGGTTGGCCGTCCCTGGTGCCAGCCTTTGTGCGTGTTGTTCCCTGCCCTTTTTTCACGCCATGTGCCTCCCAACTCGCCTGCATTGGTATTTGGGATTCTGGCAATTTTTGGTCCGCTGGCCCTCACCGGGTCCCACAGCCAAAGATGCCTCAGTCTGACATTCACACAGCTGTGCTGTGCCATGATGGAGCCTATGCCCTTACAGTGGGGGACGAGATTAGCAACTGGTTCACTTCAATTCCCAGTGATTTCTGATAATTTTATTTGTGCTAACAGTTTCAGAAAACTCAAAGAGGATGTAGTCTTCGAGGGGCTTTTGCACCATCTCTCGTATTTTTATGAAGAAATGATATCTACTGAATTGCACCATTTTGCACCATCTCTCGTATTTTCATGAAGAAATTATATCTACTGAATTGGAGAAAGGGAAATGAAGCTCCACTGTACAAAGATTAATCACTCTAGAAGAACTCTTAGAGATGAATCACTCTAGAAGAACTCTTAGAGATGAATCACTCTAGAAGAACTCTTAGAGATTTTAGACTTTTTCTCAGTCAGAGGTCCAAACACTGGACACAGGTGTTAATAGGAGGATTTAGGGGAAAAGAGAGGACATAGGATTCCAGCATGTTGTTAACACCCTTTTAAATCTATGCACTTGGATATTGATCCCCCATTAATCTTCTTATTATGAATGTCTTAAGAAACCAAGAAATACAATATATCCAAAAAAACAGTTTTGTTTGTTTTTCCTAATATCTTATTGTGTTCATATTCATATCATCATTTCAGCCATCATACACTCTTAAAACAAATGTGTTGAAAATAACACAACTCGCATGGTTTTTAACAAATTTCTGTGTCCAGATAGGGACAACGCAGTTTGTGTTGTTTCCAACACATTCATTTCAAGAGTGTAAGTTTTTAGTTAAAGCGTTGGGTCAACGGCAATGTTAGTGTTTGCATCCGTGTTTCTAAATCTGAAACACCATAATAATCAAACCATAGCCTGCCATGTTTGATTACTCTAGATTGCTATTTTTCGGCACATTTCTTTGCTCAGATGCACACCACACAGGCCCCTCAGAGGGCTGGCCGTTCACAGTCCAATTGCTCTTGCTGACAGAAGCCCTGTTGGCTTCTTTTCGCAGTCAAGTCGACCTACAAAGGGGTGTGAATCCTATGAATCCTGGGAGAGCTGGCTGTGCGACACGTCCCAGGGCCTCGCTCCCAGCCACCGGCTCCTCATCAGGAAGAGTGCTCATCCCTCTTTACCCTAACCAGCCCAGCCGGCCCCCAGCGGGGCAACTCCAACCTCCTCCACTCACTCCTGTTTGCCTTTCCTCCTCCTCCTCCTCCTCTCTGTATCCTTTGGCTGCTAAAGAGTGTGTGTGTGTTTGTTATGGGGTGCGGGAGAGTGTAGGCAAATTTAGCCTGCTTCTTTGCAAGGTTACAGAAATGATTTGGCTTTGGAAATGCCAACTGTCACCTTCTCATTCCCTTCACTGTGTTTCTTCTGGATTTTGTGTTCGAAAACTCAAATTATTAATGTTTTGCAGTGAACTATTGTGGTGAAATATTAATATGTTTTCTGCATTTATTTATAGACATTGTAAATAATAATGAACAGCAAATTATGCTATTGATATGCGCCTCATATTTTAAAATGTAAAGCTTATCGCAATTGACCTGATAGCCCTGCATCACTTAAATGTATTAGAACTGGCAGCGAAAATATCCGCAATAATTTGGACTCATGCTATTTTTCTTGAACTGTTTCCAAACTGGCAGTAAAGCACTCGACAGTGTAGACTTGAATGTCCCTGACAGAATGCATATTTACTGTTGAGACATATTTTTTGCTGATACATCTTAGCGAGATCCAAAGTGTTTCTATTTGCTGTCCAAATGCACCATCTGACACATCTGACTCTAAGCGATCTCTTTAGCACAAAGCCCTCAAACCCATTCTCTTGAAGAGGAACTTTGCTCAGACTGGATTGTTTTCAACAAGCGATCACACTGGAACTTTTACACTTTTGTCTGTCTATATCTGTCCGCAGGCTTTGATGCAGCAACCATTTTGAATATATCTAGGGGACATTTGGTGCAATGGGACAAAAAACACTAAATCAACACAGGCCTTAGTAAGCTCACTTTTGGAAAACTTTGCAAGTAGAAGAAAGAAGGAAACAAAGTCTGGCAAAAAGGGGGACGAAGAGGAAGCAAATTACAAGGCTGACAGAGAAAAGAGAGAAAAGATAGAAAAGATAGAAAAGATGGAAAAGATAGAAAAGATAGGGAGCGAAAGACAGAAATACACTGGGAGAGAACTCAGAGAACTGATCAAAGTCTCATCACACGATCTCGACTAAGCCACGGCAGAAGATTGTGAAGTGGCAGGAGGCGAGAAAAACAGGGGGTCGGGAACAATTGGGCTAAATCACTTCCTTCTGGGAAAGAGGGAAGTGCATCTCACTGATTGCACTGAAGGCCTCATTTATGCAGACAAGACTCTGCCTGAGCCAAAGCCATCAGGAGATGATACCCAAAAGGCAGGCTGGCTCCCTGATATGATAGCTCCTTGAATCTAGCATGTGTGTGTGTGTGTGTGTCTGTGTGTATGTATGTGTGTATGTGTGTGTGTGTGTGTGTGTGACGGGGGTCATCGGAGATTAACTGTGTCTGGAGGAGGTCAGGGTGGGAGGGGACGTCCACTGGAAGGGTGTTCATTTGCGAAAGGGTGAAAGGTTGGCGCCTTCCCTCAAAGTGCCTGATTGGAAACTGATGACTGTGATGGCTGTGCATGGAAAAGACATTTGGGCAAGGAGGGGGGGAAGTGCTGACGACCAATAGCAGTGGTGTTCACTAGTGATGGGCAAATTAAGCTTTTGTGAACCACTAAACCACAGCAGTGTGAAGCTAGCAACACTAATGAAAGAAATCCAATATGGCTGCCACATGTAGATTTTTCAACATAAAAGTCCTTACCCAAACCAGTATATGTAACCAAAAATATTGGTTTCCTAAGGAGTTTTATGTTGAAAAATGTATGTGTGGCGGCCATCTTTTTGCTTTTCAGATAGTGTCGCTAGGTTCACACTGCTGTGGTTCAGGTGTTGACCAAAGCTTCATTTGGCCATCACTAGTATTCACTCTGTTGTTATTGCTTATACAGCAACAACAGGGATGCCGCCGTGATTTGCAATCGGATTCATAAAGATTTTTTGCAGTGTCATGACATATTGAGTTTGAGTAGGAGAAATCAGCCCACATCGATCAGCGCACGGTACACATGGATATGGGAGCAGTGAGAGCAGATCTTTTTTTCAGTCATAACGATCTCGATGAGCCTGCTCTGCTACAGAGATGCTCACTGACATTCAATCTCAAAGCAGAAAGAGATGATCGCAAGTTGCTGGTCTTTTCCCCCTCAAACAAATCTACAAGTGTAGATTTTGAAGAGCATTTTCTGTCAGTCGCCATAGTTATTAAACAGTGAAGTACTTTGAGCACTTCAGGAGGGTTTGCAATCTGTAAGTGGACTGAAGCTATGGAGAGAAGCGCAGCAACAGTCTGGCGCAAGCATCTGGGTAATTCAAAGTGACCACAACATTGATTCCAAGACAACTGTATGATCTCCCATGCATGTAGCCAGCACCCCAAACATTTGCAGACAATCTTGTTAGTGAGTGTCCCAGTCATTTCTTTTGTACTCAAAATACTACTAGCACTGAATTAGAAACTATACTGAAGTGTGCGCCTCTGTGTACTGCAGCAGATGAGCTTGTCTCTCTTCGACTGGAGGTGTTGCTGTGTTCCTGTGGAATAGTTCCAGTTGATAACTGAACTCATTTCAATATGCAGTTTCTGGAATCCGTTCAAATTGGTCTATCATCGTGAAATGAAGATGTTAACCTACCATATTACATAACAAAATTATGTATAGCTGTGGTACAATGTACTTATTGTTTGCTGATTGTGTGTGTTCGTGTTGCCCTGGGGCTGGAGTCCTGGTCTTTTGCTTGCATTAGGCTAAAGTATATGCAAATGCCCCCTCGCAGCAGTGTCTACACCCAGGGCCTTAAGGAAGGGACAGATTGTGATCAAGCATGAATATATGCATTGGCTGTCTCTTTAAACAGTAGAAACAGTAGGGGATGCCGCCTCATCCTTGACAGGCATGCAGTGCACTGCGCTTGATTAGCTGGGATAAGAACTTAACCCGATGGGTTTGTGGGAAGCCTGAACAGCAGCAGCAGCAGCAGCAGGACTGGGGAAGGTGATGATGCCTTGACTGACATGTGACATGAGTGTCTGTGTGCACGTGAGCATGCATCCTGTCCTCTGATGTTGTACAAAAACATGTACCGCAAGCCCAGGAGGATCACAGGGCAGGCCCGAGCTTGTGCGCTGAGGAGGGGCGTGGTAAGCACGATAGCAGATGCATATTCTGGATGTGTATGTGTGTGTGTGGTGGTGGTGGTGGTGGTGGGGGGGTGGGGGGGTTCTGGAGATGCCAGGCCATCTGTCTGGCATTTGTAGTCTCATAGAGAGCATTAATTAATCGTCCGATAAACAAAAAAGCATCTCCGGGATGTTTGACGAAGAGTTGAACATCTCCTGCTGCCAGACACTAGTACAGACAATACAACAGGACTAATGTGTGCGGTTTAAGATTCCTCGAATATCAAAGCCACCTCAACTCAATTATGGAAACAAGCAGCTGAACGTCTCTCGCTTTTGTACCAGATCAACCACAACGTGCTGTTTATCCATGCCTGCTGTGCATACTCTCTCTCGTGTCCCTATTTGACGGATAAAAACATATGCAGTTTGGAAAAACTGCAGCCTGGGTTAAGGCCAGTGAAAAAATAAAAATATCTCCCCTGCAAGACACACAACCATAGAGAAGATTTTGTTCTCGTAGCCACTAGCCAGAGTTCCACTGCTCTCCTCTCAGAGCTTACCCAGAGCTCACAAGGCTTAATCTAAGTTTAAATGAGTTGCCCTGACTATTGAACGTGGGCCACAGTGCAATGCAGTACCACACAATGGCAGTGTTTTTTTTTCTTTCTTTTTTTCCCCCAATTGCATCCTCCACCGGGTTTCACACTGTTTCAAATCAGTGGTGTTCAGTGGCTCAGGCTATTCACATAACACCACGGTATGGTGGCCGTTGCATGATCTTAAAAGCCTCTAAATCTGCAGCACGACGTCATCACAGCACCAGGGAAATCAGGCGACTGCTATTCAAAGCTGCAGGCGTCTGACCCAAAACACTTAAGAGCTAGGGCCCTTACACAGGTTGATTAGATAAATTGTGTGAAAAGGACCCAGTTTGTGTCCACTATCCCAAAGATTTTTACCTCTAGGATTTTTTCCGCTGTATTGCGTTGTTTTTTTTATTTTTTAGATTGGTGTGTGTGTGTGTTGGGGGGGGGGGGGGGGGGGGGTGGTTCTTTTATAATTCTCTGTGAAAAGAAACTCAATTAAAGGCTTCCAAATGCAACCTGCAATGGCTTAGAAGCTTGGGTCTGATGAAAAAGAATGCTGTGAGGTATTGAATATTTCATGTAATTTTATATTCTGTCCTTTGCCTTATCTCCCCATCTTACATCGCGCCTGAAGAAAGTGTGTGTGTGTGGGGAAGTGGGGTTTGGTTGTTATTTGCTAATTGCCATGTTGCATTCCTTTATCATTGCCAGTGTGATATCATCAGGTACAGTAGGTGTTTAATGCTCTTAGGGGCTAAAAAAATCACATGTGAGGAATAATAAACATTTGATCTGAAAATCTGCTGTTTGAATTTGAATCTGAATTTGTTTTTGTTTTTTTTAACTGAGCGAAGAAGTGCTTGGCTTTAGAGCTCCGAACTGAACTGATCCCCATTTTTATTTGGTTGAGAACTCAACTCTGGCAAGTGTGAGCTCCTTCCGACAGCCAGAGACCTGTGCATGAAAGTGAAAAGTGGGGAGGGTGACACGACACCGGTGACGGTTGGTCAAGCCGCGGCTCTTGTGGATTATGCAAAAAGGTGCGATCGCCAAGGTGGTAATTGGATTCTTTGTTTTGAATCACCCTCTTTATTTCTCACCCTTGTCAGACACAACCCCCTCTAATCCCAGTGGTGGCCAGAGCCATTAGCGGTAGCAGCCGGCCTCCCCCACATTGAGGTCCAGCCTAGATGTGGTGCCAGGGTCGGCCTCGATCCTCGATCTGGGCAAGCCGAGGCTGTGATGCGGTGCCAGGGTCGGCCTCGATCTGGGCAAGCCGAGGCTGTGATGCGGTGCCAGGGTCGGCCTCGATCCGGGCAAGCCGAGGCTGTGATGCGGTGCCAGGGTCGGCCTCGACCTGGGCAAGCCGAGGCTGTGATGCGGTGTCAAGAGGTTCTGCCGTCAGGTGATGGAGGCTCGCATCAGCAGACATTTCATCCTGAGGCAAGACATGGTAAATTAGCATCTCCAGAAGCTGTGGCTGGAATATGAAATAGCTTTAAACTCTGTCTTTAAGATGAAATAAAAAGAAAAATGGTAGTAGTGGGTGGTGCCACTAATGGCCAGAAATCGGTCCTTTGAGACTATCTACAGATCACCGAGCTGAACGAGTGCAGAGAGAATACAGTCACAGAAAGGAAGGGGAGAAAGGAGGACAAGAAAGAAATCTTTTGAATTGTGTTCTTCATTCATACTTTGCACGTGACGTCACAACCACTGGCTGGCGGGCAAGAACGTCGTTCTCCAGCAATGAAATCCAGTAAATTAGTCTAGGATCTGGCCAGGACGTCGCCAGTTTTACTATACAAAAGTTGGTGTTTTGAGGTGTAAATAACATGCCAGATAGTTGGTGTGCGAATGGATGCACTAACCGCCGAGGAGATAAGCCGGGGTTATGTTGTTACCGGATCCCATCTGATAAGGAGAATTCAGAGAGAAACTATGAATACAGACGTGCAATTGTTTCAGGAAATGGGACCTGGCAACCTTCACAGTAGACCATTTCATCAAAGGTAATTTCAACATTTGTTTGAATACAATGGGTGTATGATCATGTAATTAACCGTGTCTTAAGTTACCCTGTAGTTTCGTCAATCAACAGCACCAGCTGGTTCCGCGAGTCAGCTGTTTGTGTTATGAGTCTAAGCTAGGCTAACAGCTGCCGTCTTTTGCTAACAACAAAAGTTGTGTGATAGGTTGTTTTGAGATTTGTGATATCTATGGTTTTCAATGAGAACCAGAGATGACCCAACAATAGAGATAGATTATTTACAGAGGAATTATTACTGCTCGATTATAAAAAAAAAAAAAAAACTTGTCTGCTTCACACAATTTAGCTACCTTGGAGTTAATCTTAGTCCATATGCAGCTAGCTCGCTAACATACTTGATAACTACTGGAACTAACGTTACAGGACTCAATGTTGAAAATACCCAAAACCTTGTGTGGCAATGACGTGTTTTATCTATTATATTATCTTATTTTATTATTCAGCCAAATCTGATGACCCGCTGTCCCCTGATTGGGTTCCATCTGTCTTCTCTCACACCCCTGCCACCAAAAGGAGGAAAAGGGAGAAAGACATGGAAAGCTTGTCCCATCATTTCTATTTTGGCCACAGAGAGAAGAGCTTCGGCTGTCAATGCCCATGATATTTAGACAAACTTACCCTAGATGTGCCTGCATAATTAGTTTATAGAAAAACCCAAAGACTTAGAAGCAAGAGCACAAACATATTCGACCTATAAGCACCCTCAATCATTCCTTCTGGTTAAATACTACAATAATACAATGTAAATATGCAATGATATTTATTTATACAAACACACACTGTGAATAATAATAATAATGAATATATGACATTTTATATATTACAATAATACATGTATTACATTTTCACTTTAAATACCTTTGTGCATTGTATATTGCATTCATATTATGTTTACATGTGGCATCACGTGGGTAGACAAATCAGATGAACTGCAAGCTGTGCGTCCAGCTGGGTTTCACTTCTAAGTGACGGTCATACATTTTCCTGTCATAGAGACAGTTGACGTGCATAATTTCAGACGTATGATTCGCTGATGTTATGTTTCATGTCAATCGTGTAATCTTAACATAAACGTGCTTACACGTTCGCTAGTAGGTGGCGAGAACGCGTTATCATCTGTACGTGATTTGATACGAGAAGGAGAATACATGGTGAATGAATGACACGTTACTGTTGTACTGCGTCTAGTTATTACTTAGTTACTTTGCATGCATACTATCGTACACTTATTACTACTACATTACAACAACAGATTGCTAACAGGATTATACGCATTTCGCTGCCCCAACTGCTCTTGTCTGTTGTCTGATGCTATGTGGAGTGGATAAGCACTAAGCAGGTAGGCTACAATGTTGCATCCTGCTATAATACAGTTGGCATAGGCTTTTTTAACTACTTATCAAGCTGTCATTCGCCGGCAGACAGGGTGTACATGTTCAGATGAATTCAGACTTCATCACACGATGGAACAGATGTAACTTATAGCTACAAACATGCAAACATTAGCAAACGGGTAACGTTAGCTAGCTAACTAGTAACACTCACCTTTTATGAAGATATTCCTGTTTTTCACCTCCCAAACGACAGTGTTTTTAACCCATCCACTCTTGAAAAAAGATGGCTATCTGTACTTTTGTGGGCTTTCATTTTTTATGCGGTGTAAGGTGACGGATTCTCTACGTAAATATCTCCAACCTCCAAGTCTGGTATGATGGAGACTTTGCCATCTTCAAAGCAATGAAAACATCAGCGGGTGCTGTGTAACGTTATGGATCACACGTTCCGATTAACGTTATGTTAATCTTTTCTTGATATCTATTTTAACATTTGGTGACATATGGTCTAAATAGTTAATTGATTGTAGTATTGGAAATCTGCAAGGCTGCAATTCGCCTGGCTGGGCACTGTTCGTCACCATTTTGTTAGCGTTTCTTGCACGCCAGGTATCCATGGTAATCACGTGACTGCAAAGTATGAATAGTCATGGCAGCTCTTTTTGTCTGTCTTCTCTCCTCTGAATAAGTCTAATGGACTTTTGTTTAAAAAAGTAGAAAAACATAATTAGTTTTATGATGTATTCCTTTGTTTCTGGGGTGCTATTCTTCATCTTCTGTATTTAACTTTTTTATATAAGCTCTTACCTGTATTGTGACATTTTAAGAATTGATAATGGCTTGATTTGAAACCATATGACCAAATGAGACATAAAAACGGTGTCTTTGTTTTCTGTACAATGTGTTTTTCATTTTCAGATGATTCCTTGTGTTTATTCCCAGTTCCTTGTGCTATATGTCAGATATTTTCTACAGTGGCCAATCAAAAACCAAGCCAATTTAACATTAAAAAGTGCAACATGCAAGTATAAATCATATCAAAATCAAAATAACATAAAATATATTGTATGTTGTAATTTATATGATTCATCCGATTCATAGGTAAAAGTAAAGTGCAGATCTCTGTGTATATGTACTAGTCTGCAAACCTTAACATATCCTCATTCTTCCAACACAGACCATTACAGGTCAGTCCCCAGCAGGTATTGAGTAAAGTAAGAGCCACCGGGGTGGCCTGCATGGATTTAGATGAATGAGCAGCTCGAAAGGTGTTATGTGATGATGTGAACAACCCAAAGGCCCGGCACTGTAATGGGAAATAGAATAACTGTTCTGGCAGATACATGGCTGAAAAACACCGACCTTCCCAGGGAGCGGCAGCGAGTGCAATGGATTCGTGCCAAGTCCGGCCCTGTCCAGGCCCCAATCCGTGTACTCCTCGGCTACAGTCATCCGCTGATCTGACACGGAGGGGGAGAGAGAGCGGCAACAGAATTTCAGTCACTTGATGGATCGATATGCAATGCAATGCAGGCAGTGTGGCAGTGCTCTGTATTTACAGGTTAATAAAATCGGAATGTCTTTATAAAAATTGGGTCGGTAAAAAAGTAATCCGCGAGACCTCTGGTGTGTAAAATTGGATTTTCCATAGGAGTCGTGGAGAGGAACAGCCGTCAAAGAAACACACTCACACACCCTCAGTGTCTGTTTCTATTGCCCTGGAACTCATAATGAATAAAAAGCTTAATAGTAACAGCAATGCAGCACATTACAGCTGATGTATATTCATAATAACTTTATAATTAAAACACAGACTGAAGACTCCCAGTGAATTAATAATTTTCCAAAAGCTTACTGTCGAGCATGCATGCTGTTTAAGGCTTGGATGCCAATCTGCTGCCAGACTGGAATTTAAGAAGACCATTTTGCCACCACATTGTTGCCAACTCTGCCATCATTTGAATAGAGGGTAGTGATGATGAAGTGAAGATATTGGTACATTGCCACTCCTCACGTCTGTGCTACTGGTTCGTCCACCTAAAGTATGACCAGGGGGCAGTACAGACATGCCAGGCCCCAGCAACCTCTGTCTCCTTCCCCCTGAAATAAAGAATTAGCCACTATGACCTCAGGGTTACATGAAAGGAGGTAATTGGATGGAGCCTGGAGAGTTGAAAGAGCAAACAAACACCCAAACTAGTGTTTGTGCCTTGGACTGCTGGACTCAGCACTTTCCCATAGCCTTTCCTTACTGTGTCAAACACACTTGGCCTAATTGGGATCACCATCCTAATTTCACCTCTCGGTTAAGCGGGGAGGTAGGGGGAAAATACATGGCTTTTGGTTTCACACATAAAAAAACACACACAGTATAAATAATTAGAAAATCAAAATGATGAATGCTTAATGGATATAACTATTTATATTTTTAATACGTGTTTTGATGAGGGCGCCATGCTAAAAGTGTGTTAAAAAGAGTAAGCAAGGTTTTTCAAGGTGAACGTTTGCTGTGGATTCACTGTGAATACACAGCTAATGAAGGAGAATGTATTCAGTATACTTATTAATGTCTATACCTCATACTATTTTGATCGCTGTTTACTTCAAACCAAAGTGGGCAACAAAGGTGTGGCACACATGTAAGATTAAAGCAAACAAGACAATGACGATCACTGTAGAGAACTTCCTCTAAAAACAACACTAGACAGGATACAAAAATACACAACTTTCTTCCCAAGCCTATAATTTCAATAACCAAGCCTCCCTTCTCCGTCTTATTTTCCGTCCACACTTCCGTCTGCAAACCCCCTCTTTGCTCAGCCGAAAGAAAAAGTTTAATTGGTGTGAAGACAAAAATAGGAGCCTGCGTGCGCGTTGGAGAGGAAAGACGAGGCAAGAGAGGAGTGGAGAGGAGAGAGACAAAAAGTAAATCAGCGATAAATCATTATCTGTTGGAGTGCTGATGTGTGATGGGCTCCGCGTTGGTTCCAGCAGGTCCCTCTCTTCTGCAGGAGGGATCCCTTTGATTGGGCAAGCCCCACGTGGATCCTCCAGGGTTGGGATGTGAGGAGCAAGCTGTGGAGCCACATTAGTCCCGGCTGCTCTTTCATGCATCCTTATAGCAGCGGCGGCTTCACCACTCGGCTTTTTCTCATCAAGGCGAATCTCCTCTCCTCTCCTAATTACCATTACAGTATTTACCAAGGGGGCTTTCCCCCCACTGATGCTGAGACATTGCTTTCTTTTGATTAAGCCTTCAGCTCTTTTTTCATTATGTGTTTTTTTGTGGAGAGAGGAGAAATGAGATGGAGATGGTTGGAAGTGAAGAGGCAAAAAAAGGTAAAGAATGGAAGGATGAAGGGAAGGATGAAGGGAAGACAAGAATCTGGTGTGCTGTGAAGAAACGACTCGACAATGTGATGTTTGAAAATAGACGTGGCCTCAGCTCTGCTTCTCGGTTGTATTGTGAATAAGTAATGACCCAATAAGTAATGAGCCTACTGTGAATATAGAACAACCAGTTGCATGGGTTTGTAAAGTACTGTTTGATTATGTTCCACTATTGTGGACAGCATGTTGGGATATCATATAATAACACACATACAGCACAAGCTGACTAAATAGAGAGTTTGTTGACATGTGTTGTCCATGATAGCGAACAATACAAAGACAATCATATAAAACAACCTACAACTGTTAAAAATCACATATTATCACTATTTTTATAGTAATCAGTTTTAAGGATTCAAATTTGATATGAGAGATGGGGTAGACTGTATGTAAGTTACACTTGAGGGAGAGGGAGGGAGACAAAGACAGAAAGATTGGAGTGAGAAAAGAAGATGGCACAAGTTCTAAGGTGTTCCCTTTTTGCACAAGAAAGAGCACCCGCTGACACGAATCCTTCCTACGAGTTTTGAAGCATCGCAGTAAACAAAGCGCGACAGGAGGAGAGGCTCACAGAGGCTGAGTGACAAAGGCATGTTTGTCTCGCACCTGACAGGCTGTTTCTTCCTCATCATCGTCGCCACTGCCGAAGACAAGACAAGGAGAGTTTACTCTGCAGACTTACTCATCAAAGCCAGTGTCACACCCATACAATGCCGAGGTGACACGTTCAGTGGCACAAATAAAGCATCTTTTAGGTTTGCTTTACAGACACAACAAAATAAATCCTGCATGTGGTTTGACGTGGTGATATTAGTGCAAAAATAATCAGCTCTTTCTTCGCTTAGACTTTTCCGATGGTCTTTTACTGCCAAGTTGAGAATACACATCAAATGATGTCACATTCCGTTCATTTGCTCTTCCTCTCTGTCTCTCTCTTGGTCAGTAATGACACAATTGAGTGGCTGACAGATATGATTCTGTCATCGTGGTTGTTCTCTGCTATCACTCACTATCCTAATTATCTCCTAATCTGCCTTTGCTGAGTTGGGTGACGGGGTCAAACATATTCCATTAGTGCGCCACTGAGCAATGTGCGCGCCCTCGCTTAAAACACTTGACCCGCCCGCTCATCTGGCACCGGGCATAATTATTTGCCATTCGGCCTCAGACGGAGGTAATCAATCAGGTCACGCCTACAGCACTAGTGTCACATGCAGCCCACCCGACCCCACCATATATATATATACTGTACACACACACGCACGCACACACACAACGTGCACATGGCACACAGGCGTCTGCTAGTAAAGGCAGGCTTTGCCCTGTGCCATTCCTGGGAGGTTAGCAGAGTCTTCGTCGCCCACTCGTCTGGTTATTAGATCCTGAGCTGCTGTGCAGCTCTTTATTGGATGGCCTAAATAAGACTCGCTCAGGCGCAAGGTTATTTGGATTTGTCTCTTTTGTCATGTGATGGCTCCTCTGCTATTATTGAGGACAGCAGCTTATTGGTTTCATTTCCCAGCAAAACAATATTTGGTTAAAGGGCCCCATGACAAATATGATTGGCACACTAGAATTCCCAGGCTGTCTTATGGGTTTGACCCTCTACTCCTTTCAAACCACCCTCTCTATGAAGCTTCACAAGAACTTCACACCCTCTTTATGAAGCTTCACAAGAACTTAAGAAGATGAAAAGAAGACAGTGGTGTGCCAATGACAACTTAGAACTCTAAATATCCTTTTTTGCCTTGTTTTCCTGAAAAGGAATACAATTAGTTCACTTAACATCCTTTGAAAAAATCCCCCCAGTTCCTCCTTCCCCACTGCTCCTCTCTCATGTTCTCGCTAAAGGATGGAACAATGTGCTTGGCTGTGTTTGTTCACCCTGTCGCCTGGGGCCAAACTGGGTAAATGGCTTAGTGTTCATAGACCTCTGTGACAACTGGGAGACTTCACAGGCTCCTCAACCCAAAACAAAGTGCAGCAACTCGGTGACACGGCAAAGAGATGACGTGACGAGTATATTACAGTGTGTTCCAGCGGCGACGTGGCGGAAGGCGGATTTAAATAAAACGTCCTCCTTTCTGCTCTGAGAGTGATTCTGCGTGACAGCAAAATTGGAGCCGCGTTGGACGCATTTTGCCACAGTTGTCGCGCTTAGCTGTTTAAGCTGGCATTGGTT
>NC_055970.1:660000-775000 GCF_018492685.1 Alosa sapidissima
AGGAATGCATTTTGAGCTCAATACTGTGAAGGTCCTCCTGATCTGGAGTCTGCTCTCCACTCCCCCTGGGCCTTCAGTGTTGATACATTTTCTCACTGCCACTGATCTCCAAACAGGGAAACAAACGGGGTGAGAGATGGGAGTGTCTTCGGTCTGCGATCCAGTCAGCTGGCCCCTATCCTCGCCCTCAACCCCCCACACACTCCAACCCCGGACTTAGGAGCAGGGGGACGGACGGCTGGGCACTTGACCTGATTTTCCCGGAGATCAGTGACCTTGGCTTGTGGAGTTTTTGCAGCGCATGTAACGTAAAGTGACACTTGCCCGAAGCTGCCTCAGAGCACAGTGCTAGGTTGGCTGTCTGAAACCATATTTGACAAGTATCGGTGGGGTAGAGGGGGTTCCTAGTAAAGCTCCATTATGCTCTCCTAGATTCCCTCTCAGTCTCTTTTTTTTCTGCATCTCTAACACACTCACACACACACACACACACACGCACACACAATCAAGATCTTCTTGTCTGTCTCAGGCTCCACTGTTATACTTCCCTCGTTTCTGTGGCATTGTCTGATTTTGAAAGGGAGGGTCACGTCCTCCTGGGATGTGTTAAACAATAAAAAAGAAAAGAAATCAAAAAGGAGTGGGAGAGGATACAGTCTACAGTCTGCATAGTGCTGTCTGCGCTCCGCTCCGTGAGTCTGCCACTGGCTCAAAGGTGAAATCATATGGCTCAATGGTCAGTGAGAGGTGTGAGGACTAGCCTGTCCTCCTGTTTCTCCTTCCCCGCTCTGGCCTTTCCCCATCGCTGACACAGGCGCCCCGACAACAAGCAAATGTGAAACGAGGAGTGACACAGCCATCACATTTCATCTCTCCCTTTGTGTTGGGTGATGGCAAACAGGATATATCCACTGAACTCCATATGCTCTACTGTGGTTTGAATACAAGGTTAGGGATAAGAGCAGCACTTTTATCACATCAGCGGATATAGAATATGCCATAACTGCTCAGTCTACTTGTGGTTATTGTTGTTGATAGTTTTATCTGCTGTAGCTTTAGTGATATAAAAAATAATATGCATCTTATGTACCATATATGCTGCTAACTGTTCAAGCCATTATTGTTGTTGACGGTTTTCTTTGGCCTCTGCTCAGTCATCAGGTTTAATTTTACCTGGCTTATCTGCAGCTTTTGATACAGAGAGCCATGGCATTCTCCTCTTCACATTATCTGAACTAGGAATTTCTGGGAAAGCTCTGAATTGGTTTGCATCCTACCTCAAAGGATATGCATTCCTTGTGTACTGGCAATTAAGGGCGGGTGTCAAGTCTCATCACCCCACATCAGGTGTACCTCAGGAATCAGTACTTGGCCCACTTCTGTTCTCCATGTATGCCACTTCATTTGGTAAGAACATTCACTCCCACGTATTTGCCTGTTGGGTCACTGTTATGTGGATGATACTCAACTTTACCATTCTTTTCCGCCTGATGGTTCTATTATTTATGCATGATTTCTGCATGCCTCAGAGATATTTTAGTCTGGATGAAAGGTTGACATCTTGAACTCAATCTTTCCAAAATTGAGCTTCTGGTATTCACAACTAAATAGCTACTACCCAACATATCAGCATCCAGTTTGGCTCATCTTCACTGACCTCTGTTTAAATGGAAGCTAACTTGGGGGTCACAATTGATGACTGACTAATTTCTCTGAGCTTGTAGCTTCAGTCATGTTGGTTTATCCTATACACTATTCGGAAAATCAGACCTGTATCACAATATGCCACACAACTTCTTGTGCAGGCCATGGTTCTGTTCAAACTTCACTATTTCAACATATTGTTAGCTGGTTTGGCTGCTTGTGAGACCATTTCAGATTGTCCAGAATGCAGTGGCACATCTGGTCTTTAATCAGCCAAAGACACATGTAAGGGACCGTTCGTTATTTATAAACGGGATCACCGGAGGGATTTTGAGTGCTTCGATCAAAAGTAGCATGACCCTCCCCTGTCTGCTATGTAATTTCCAACGACCCTCCAGCAGCATTTTCAAAAATGACAGGACCCTCCCTGGCTAATTGTCGATGTCTTCCGCCCACGCTCTTACGCGCTATGAAATCACATCAACTTTTGCTACGGCCCTTAAACCAACCTCTGCTTTCTGATCTTACACATCACACTTCACCAAGATGGTGGCCATTTCAGTAGATTTACTCACTAACATTGTTGTGGAAACACAATAAGCATGGAAACTAAATGCACACTTCCTGCAACTGCATTAGCCTAACGAGAAAAGTTACTCCTCTAGTAAGTATTCACATGAAATAAAACAATAAAGCATTGAGACCATTCAACAAAGCACACTGGGTAATAACAAATTCAACACATGAACTTGTTGCT
The DNA here is from genome assembly GCF_018492685.1 of Alosa sapidissima. NCBI lineage: Eukaryota > Metazoa > Chordata > Actinopteri > Clupeiformes > Clupeidae > Alosa > Alosa sapidissima. Next base: position 662,402 of record NC_055970.1, read on the forward strand.
ATGGACTCGTCTCTAGGCTTCCTCAGTCATTGTAAAGCTGCCGAAGCTAAACATTATCCAAAACTCAATTTCTCAGACGAGCGTCAATTTGGGAGCTTACACTCCTTCCTTCTCAAATGACTTGAAAAGGCCGTTTGCACAATTTCACAAATAATCACAGGGACCGAAAAATACCTAACATGCCAACTTTTTCCGGGTTTATCATTTTAACCTTTTCCCGCTGTCTTGCCGTTTTAATATTTTCCCGTAGAATATCCCATATTACTGTAATACTCTCATAACATTAGTCCTGCATTCTGGCCTGTCTCTGTGTTGTCCTGTTGTTACCCTTGCCCTTCCAGTGAAACAGATGTATTCAAATCATCGTTTTGCTTGCTTGAATGCGAACTCAGTGTGATGTTAACCTAGGCCTATTTAAGTTAACGTGGTTGTCGTGAGAACTCGATTCATTAACGCTTGCAGTGTTCGGCCGTAGGCTATGCCTACGTGCGCACCTGCCAGGCTACTCAGCTAGACAAAGAATTCCCCCTGTATATTCACTCCAAGTTGGCCTACCATAACTTACCAACTACACTGTAGACCATAAACTGGCTATTTATATGACCAAATGTATTTGTTCAACTTTATGAAGCAGAATTACGCACTGCTACTTGGAACGTAACACATTTGTGTTGGCAGGAGAGAGAATGACAGCGATTAACAAATTGCACTTGTTGCTGGTTACCAATAAATAGGCCTACTATATATTTTTTTGCAAACAACAAAAACAGAAAGGATGGAGACAGCAAAGCTAGAGATGGGCAGGAACGAGGTCAATTGGTATTAGAAATGCTTGTCAAAACGTTAGGAGCTGGATGTGTGGATGAATGAAGCACAAGTATGTTAAGCATGCACACTGTTTAAAGTTAGGCTACATGGTAAACTACAAGTAAACCAAAGTTAAATTTAGCTTTTTAGGGCTGGATAAAGTTGACCAAATGGATATAGGCTGTTAGGCGTGAATAAAGTAGGCTACTTTGTTGCTCAAACCCTTCCAACGTTAATGGGGACGAATGTTGACATTTTCCGTATTTTGCGTGAAAAACCCGGGAAATCTCCCTTATTTTCATTGTTCAATGTTGACAGAGCTATGGAACGAAAGAGAACGTTATATGGTGACAGAAATCAACAATCAAACAAGCCACTTTGATTTTTTGCTGTTTTCATTAATACAAAAGATGGGTGACCCTCCCTCCTAGACAAAAAAAAGTTAGGTGACCCTCCCCTCAACAAAGAATAAAAAGACATGACCATCCCCTATTTTCCTCCGGTGACCCCGTTTATAAATAACGAACGGTCCCTAACTCCTTTGTTAGTTATTCTTCATTGACTTCCTATAGCACCCAGAACTAAATTCATATACCGCTTTTTGACCTATAGGACACTTACTGGACCTTGCTATTTTAAGCTCTAGCTCTAAGTCCCCTACTCGCCCACTGCACTCCTCTGATGAGCCACTGCTATATCGGCCTTCCATCAACACCAAGAGGTCATAGTCAACACTATTTTCTTTTTCTATGACTCCTCGTTGATGGAATTTAATAACCTAATGCTCTTCGTTCTTATGATAGATTTGGGGTCTTCAAAAAGCATCTTAGCGAACAGATAATTATTCTGTTAAATTCGATTTAGTTACTATAAGCTGTAATGTAATATATGTAATATATTTCAAATTATGTAATATTTATTGATGTCATTGTATCCTGCTTTGGACAAAAGTGTCTGCTAAATACCCTAAACATAAACGTAACCATAAACATATTTGATTTGCTTTTGTAAACTTGGAATTGGAATAATGGATGTTGAGAAGACATTTCAACATATTATATACTGCATAAATAGTCCGAGTATCCTCGATAGGACAGGCCAGGCTTGAAGTTTGAAGTCCATACAGCGTGTCAGAGCCTAAGAGTTTCTGACTGTTTAATCTTTTATATTCCTTCTAAATGGAGCCGCCTTCGAAAATAGTTCCCATTAATGTACAAGTAGGCCTCATTGACAGTGCTGGATTGGCTCATAATCTCAATACTGGCTAAATGGACGAACGGAGCGATAAGACATTTGCCAATTCACTCCGCTGTCTGCATCTATAGGCAGATGCGATTACGCCTTTTCCCTTTCATCATTGGCCTTGACAGCTGGTGTTTAGTATGGGGCATAGAAACTCCTAAATATTCATACCAAGTCTGTCTCTCTGACTGACTGCATGGAGATTGAGCTCTCCGCCGATTTTAACGGATTACAGTGTTAGGGTTGAGCCGCCCTGCTGAGGAGATGAAGCAGGGGTCAAGACGACTTGGTGGAGTCTCGTAGTGTACAGTTGGATGCCCTAACTTGTGAGGTATTCATAGCATAACATGGCGTGGATGACTCCACAACAAAGCTAATTGTTGGCAGATGTACACAAGCGTCCTGTGCTAGAGAGTGCTAGACTGGAGTCACAGTTGCCATTTTAAATGGAATCTGCTAAACAGGTCAGAATGTTGAGATACAGATTGAGGCCTTATCAGCACTTATGTTGTATGATGAGTACTACAGTATATCAGCTGTGCACTGAGGCTATTCATACATTTTTTCTAACAATAAATCATAATTTCAGTGAGTAAACGTGACACTCAAGTATATGTCTCAGTTTGGGGATATTTTCACACATTGGTCTTCTGTTTTCATTAATGAGCTGTGAAAAATGTGCTAAAACACAATAACAAATACGTGTTGTTTTTTTTTGTTGTTATCGTTGTTTTTTTTGTGTGTAATGCCTACTTCCATATCACTGCATATAATGTGACTTTTTAAAAACTTTGCATGGTTCACTGAGAGATGAAATTAAAATTGAAGTGTGTGTGTGTGTGTGTGTGTGTGGGGGGGGTGTTATTAGTTAGAAAAATGTCAACGTTCAGCTGGACATAAGCAAAGCAAAGTTGAAATAAACTGGGTTTTTTTCAGCGCTATCTAGCACCTCTATTTTTTATTTATTATATATTTCCTTTTGTCCTGGAGGAGGCCATAACGTCTGAAGGCCAACACAATGAACCAGACTTGGCAAGGCCAGGAGGCTGGACCTGCTCTATCCAAGTATTTGTAATCCTTTAAAATTGTCATTTGGGTCATTTACTTCTATTGAACCACCACCTTCGAAAAAGAATGGGTCTGTCCAAAGAGTCCTGACTAATTTTCTTCCAGAGTTTTTAGAGTCCCCTCACTGTTTTGTTTTACCTTGATATGGACTGTTCATTTGTTACAACGCTGTAAAGGTTCCTTGCTAAAAAATTCGGCCGATTTGTGCTGATAAACACTTCCCGTCTTTCTGAGTGACACAGAGTAATGCTCAACAGAAAACTAGCACTGACAGAGAAGAGGGAAACGTCCTCCAGAGAAAAATGTTGATGAAGACATACAAGTCAACAAATCTCATGAATGCATGTCTGATATTATTTCCATATCTGTGTCATGTGAGCTATTGTGTGTGCGTTTCGAAAGATATTGGGTTAGTTTCCTGCAGTCCAATAAATATGGCATGAAGTCCAATAGAGAAATGATGAGAGAGTTCAGTAACCCGGACATAATACAGAGGGGGGTTCACTACTGTGTTTTTGTTTTGCTAATAAGATGCATCTCATAAATACTAAAACTGATAATAAGAAGGCATAATAAAATTAATTAGCGATAAGTGCCTCCCCATTGAGAGTCACCAAAGAAACAACGCTATTTTAAAACTTGCATCTTGACGACAGGGTATTCTAAACGCGTTCTGAATGCCACCTCCAACAATCAGCAGCTGGAGATATTTTCAGGGACATTAATCGTGCAGTAATACGTCCATTTGTTCACATCCACAGGGTATTTTCCTGCCAAAACAAATCTGTGTCAGAACGGCAGACTGATAGAACTGTCAAAAGACTAATGTGACTCTTAAACTCCACTTTCACTGCAGAAAAAGAGACTGAGCCCAGAGACAGATAGATAGATGGATAGAGGATGAGAGAGAGAGAGACAGAGAAAGAGGGAGAGAGAGAGAGAGAGAATAAGAAAGTTCAGAAGTTTGTCTTCCCTACTAGGGAATAAAACATATCAGAGTGTCAATGAAGCTTGTCATACTACATGCAAATTGGATTTGGGAATTCTATTTCCCTCCCTCTAATTATCTGATGTCTCAGAATGATATTGAACTTGATGATACATCTGAGAGTCAGCTACGAAATGCATTCATTGACTTTGTCTAAAGGAAAAATGTAGATATGCACACGTTACTTAGTTTATTATGCTAATTAGCAGTGGCTAAGACAACACATTCAAAGTAGTTAAAGGATGCCGTTGCATGGTTTCAGCAAACTGTGTTTACCCGCAAACAGGGCTTTGTCAAATCCTGCAAAAAACTTGAGTGGTTTCACATGAATGCAAATTAAATCCTGGCCTTGAAGGCAAAGAGACATAAAATGATTTTTTCCCTCCCTGAGGCTTTTTTGGTGTGTGTCTTCCTGCCATGGGTGACAATAATTAATCATGGTGGCATTAAGTGGATTGGGGGCAGGGGTAATAGATCAATTGACAAGCAGATGATAAGACTAGATGGGAGAGATAACCTTGGACATTGTGGTGACTGGTGAGGATAGATGGATGAAGCATTCTTAGGGGAAGGATCATTTGGGATTCTTAAACTTGTGGTCATCAGAAATGAGGGAAGGAAATAGAGGCCTGCTCCAAAGTGTCTCTGACTAATGTCATGAACATCAGTGCCAATCCAATGTTTGGAGATTATCAGCCAGTCTAGATAAATGATCTAATATAAATGATAAATAAAAGTGTTAGATAAATGATCTAATAAGTTCATGTACATGCCCCCAGAGTGTAGCACTGTAGCTGGCTGGCTGCGTTAGCTGCTGGCTGTAGCAACTCGAGCTAACCGACAGTACTTGGTGGCCATGAGAAATGGAGATATATATTAAAACTTGCCAAATGTCTCCTTTAAAAACTGCTAGATGGGATTGTTTAACTAATTGAAAAGTTCAAAATATAATTACCATTACCAAACCATTGAATGGAACAATACAAATGTAAAGTATTTAGCAGGTATTGTAATGTAACACCAATTTACCAACATCCAAGTCAAAAGAGAGTAGTGTGATTGTAAAAAGAGAGTAGTGTGATTGTACCTTATTACTGCTTTTTAAATAAATTGCTTGTTACAGGCGTGAAGAAGCATTGCACTAATGCTGACACATATCACTTTGTCACAAAGACCAGCAAGTAAGCAAAGTGACATGATGTACACAGGGTTAGCTGAAAATATCCAGGGAGCATGAACAGTATGTTGTTAGTACTATGAAAATATGTGGGGTGATGTTGGCCCATTAAAGTAAAGTTCCAAACCACGATTGCTGTTAGATAATGATCATGTTCTATCAGTTAACAAAACAAGTTTTGTTAGTAAAAATGTCTGGAAAGACATTCAAATTAACGCCCGCAAATTACATAAAATCTCCCGGAACCTAGAGCGAACAAGAGCACGCAAGCCAGACCGGACTTCAAATCGCGTGTGCATCTGAGTTTAACGTGCACACAATGGACAGGGAGAGAGAGAGGAGTGGTGCATGTGTGCCTGAAGCGCATTCTAAGACAGAGAGCATCCTGGTCTGTTTTGCTAAATCAACCAATCAGTTTTCAGTGTAGGTGGGCTTATATCTCTTTTCTCCCGAACTTAATTAATCAGTTCAGTCAGTGTATCTAGGAACAGGAGCGTCATGGCAGAGTCATATCACATCAGACTACACAAAAGTGTACCCAATTGTCTCATAAGAGTAAAACATAATGATAGTCTTGCACACTGCACTGTTTGTAACAGTGACTTTGCATTGCTCACAGCGGGTTAAATGATTGCAAAAGACTTGTTGAGGTGAGTTTAACAAGTGTAATTTAATTTGCATATTACTCAGGCCTATACTAGATGGCTAGTTGCCAAGGCTACATAAAAAGGCCAAACTACCAAAATTTACATATTTTACTATCACAATTTCTATCAATAGGCCTTCCTTATTTGGTGTACTGACTAGACATTATTGAACAAACATCTGAATTTCAGTATCTAAGTATAAGTATATATACTCTTTTGATCCCGTGAGGGAAATTTGGTCTCTGCTTTTAAGCCAATCAGTGAATTAGTGAAACACAAACAGCACACAGTGAACACACAGTGAGGTGAAGCACACACTAATCCCGGCGCAGTGAGCTGCCTGCTACAATGGCGGCGCTTGGGGAGCAGTGAGGGGTTAGGTGCCTTGCTCAAGGGCACTTCAGTCGCGGCCCACTGGTCGGGGCTCGAACCGGCAACCCTCCGGTTACAAGTCCAGAGTGCTAACCAGTAGGCCACGGCTGCCCCTTAGATTAGTAGCCTAAGTAGGTTAGGTTGGGATGTCTGCTATACATGGCTGACATTACTGTTAAAATACACTTCCAGTGTAGTGAGTATTGGCAAAACCGGTTATCATGTTTATGTTGAGGCGGTGGGGGTGTTGTCGGCAGCTGCTGAAAGTAACTAATAAAGTAACTTGTAATATAACTTAGTTACTTTTAAAATCAAGTAATCAGTAAAGTAACTAAGTTACTTTTTAAAGGAGTAATCAGTAATCAGATTACTTTTTCAAGGTAACTGTGGCAACACTGTAAACGGGTGACTATCTCTTGTCTGTAATTATCCAAAAGGATATGACATTGGCTGCACTCTGTGGATGCATTATTTGAAGTGAAAGGTAGCATCCGACAGAAAAAGAAAAGAAAGAAAAAAACAGCCAGAGCGGCTCATCTGTCACTGAACAGAGCACACACAGACAGAAGCCCCACCGAGAGGAGCGATGGGGAGAATTACAATCTTGCCACACAATTAAACTTATTTGGCTGATGTGGAATCAAGGGCATCCCACGGCTTAATATCCCCAAGCCTCCAAATGAGATTAACTGCTGGGACTCTTATTATCACAGGACACTACAGTGTATAACAAACAGGCAGATCATTTTACTATCTATCATTTTGCATGCCTGTCTAATTTAAAAGGCAGAAGGAAACGTTGCATAACAAAGACAAAAAGAAATATATAATGGGATTCTACATAAGGATAGTTTCTTGGGAAAGCTTACAACTAATAACTGTGTTGTAATAACGTCATTGAGTATTTGTAGACTTGGTCATCACATTTCTATTTCAATTCAATTTTTGTATTAGGGGGTACATCTAAATTGGCATTGTCTATGATTGGCACCCATGCATAGACCATTACAAATTTTCTTCACATGCTTTCTGCATGTGGCTTATGTTAATGATTTCAAACTATTTTTACACTCCAGTGCTCGCCCGCTTGCCCACATCTGCATGCTCTTCCACTGCAGTAACATCTGCATGCTCTTCCACTGCAGTAACATCTGCATGCTCTTCCACTGCAGTAACATCTGCATGCTCTTCCACTGCAGTAACATCTGCATGCTCTTCCACTGCAGTAACATCTGCATGCTCTTCCAGGGCAGTGATGCTAAAATGCTGTCCCCCCCCCCCTTCCTTCAGTCCTTGAAGCTTTCAACTTCATTAGCTGGTGTCTCTCCCGGGGAACAGGATTTGCTCGAGGTCGACGTCTGAAGTCCAACAAGTGGTCACTCTGGGTCTCCCCGATTCATTTTAAAGTAAATGAGTCTAAAACAGTCATTATCATTCATGAGGAGCAGAAGTTATTTTCAAAACGCACAACTCGAGCAGCAAAAGCCTGAGTTGTATTGGCTATGGCCTTGGGAGATGTGAATTACATTTGGTGTGCTGGTTAAAGAGGAAATGGGGAGAGAGGGAGCTAGAGAGAGATAGAGAGAGGGAGAGAGGGGGGGGAGCTAGAGAGAGAGAGGGGGGGGGGGGGGAGAGAGAGAGAGATTTATGAAATGGAATGTACTGAGACCTAATACATCATCTATCATTAAACATGACAACAGCGTAGCCCCCTGATGGATACAGACACATATGTTGTGCTAGTTGACAAGTAAATGGTTTTCAGTCAGTCTATCAAACCCATTACAATCAACATTTTAAACAAAATTCCCCCCAAAAATATAGCATCACCTCTCAACAAAATCAATAAATATCACAAATATAATGTGTGAAAAGCGAGAGGTATTTTCACTTCCTTGCATACAATGTTATTATTCATGACACAACTTAATTAAACAAAACAGTGGCATACCCAGGCATTGGTATTCTTCCTGCTCAGACTTCCCCAGAAGGATTTAGTGATCTGTAGAGAGCCAACTCCTTCGAGGATCAGCATTGTGATATTTCGTCCTCGCACACAAAGCCAGGCTGACGTCAAAGTCTCCCATGCATGGTGAAACACATTCACTGCAAACCACTCTGGTTTCTTACTGAATATCACATCATAAGACACACTGTGTGTTTTGCATATGCAGTCAGTCATTTTTTGGTGAAATGCCCAAAAGCCGTTTAAAGTCCTATAACAGAGTATGAGCAAAGTATTCTATTCTAATGTCACAATGCAAATGTGAACACTCACACATTTCAAATAAAGACTGAAAAGACATTGCAGTACTATGAAGCACATGGACTTTCACTGGCAGAAATTCATAAAAGAAATCCTAATTGGAACCTTGAAACGCTGAAGTGAATAATGGCAGACCGAGTAAGCTCAAGTGGATTTTGTTCTTGCTCAGGTCCCAGTCCAAAGCATGGCATGCCACTCCTGAAGTGTTCCGAGGTGAGTGTGTTCTGAGATTTCTCCTGGCTGCTTTGAGGGACCACTAAAAACAGAGGTAGAAGCCATGGACATTCTAATGATGATACAGATGCCATGTGTTCATCCCTGCACTTGTTATGAATAGCTGTCATACTCTAATTATCTCCACTGAGACAAAGGTGTTTGTGTGAACATGTTTGTGCATACAGTATGTCTGTGTGTGTATGTGTGTGCGTGTGTGTCTGTGTGTGTGCGTGTGTGTGTGTGTGCATATGCGTGTCTGAAATGTGCGGGTGTGGATGGGTGATGTCACTGAAAATCCAGGGTGCCTTGTGAGGACAGGCTGGGGACTGAGACACAACTGAAGTGATGATACGCGCCAATGCATCGCTGCCCATTAAAACACAAGACTTCTCTTGATAGCGCCGCTTCATTTCACTAGGGGACTTTCAAACAAGCTTCCTCAGCTAAGTGTTGTTAGAATGCTCAAATATCTGTAACAGAAATGAAATTAAACGGGAGAATCCCCCCCCCACACACACACCCCTCCTACCCGTGTCTCCATAAGACAACTGTGTGATCTGCACAAACATGCAGCAGTGAAGATTACTGTTGTGGATCATTCACCATGAAGAACAAATAACTCTCTAAACCTGAGCACTGTAACTCTTTTTTTCCCCAAGTCCTGAACCATGGAGTCGGGAGAGCACACAACTTTAACACATATGGCAGAGTTGAACACAATCTCATAGCGCCTCAGCTTGTAAGGGGACGCTGTGGCTGCTGAGCTCTCGGGTGTCACCAGAGAGCCAGGAAGCCGTCATCAAGAGCGATTGCCACGGAGGAGATGTGAGAAGGTCAGAGAAAGCACCGTGGCACAGAATACAGCGGCAGCCCTACACAGGCAATGTCTTCATTTGTCCGTCCGCGTACGCGAGAAGCCAGCCACCTGGGTACCTTGAGCTGTCGGAGAAGAAGTGATTACCTGTTCAAAGTGCTTGCTGAAATCCTTGGGGATTATATCGTCAATTAATCAAAAGCTCCAAAAGGCCCTATTCATCAAACACTAATGGATCTCTATTGCTAACCTTTTCCACCTCAAAAAATAAAATCTAAAAATGTGTTTTACTCTGGTATGGTATAGAAATTAAATGTGTGACCTTGCGAATTGTACAATCACAATGGTCTTAGAATAATCTCACTTACTAAGTTTGGAGAATAAGGTACAATTCATGAAAAGTCACATGGAAAAAGTTGATTACCCAAAACTGAAAAGACCTGGACTGATTCTGAAGCCTTTTTTTCAACAAAAAGAATTGCGAATGAAATCATAGTGGCATCACTGTAATGAATGTTAACTGGAGTGCATAACCTTAGTCTTACTCTTAACCTCTCACTTCAAAAATCAGAGCCTTACAAAGAAAACATGATTTTCCTTTCCAATGTCATCTAGTACGACCGGCAGAGAGAAAGATTTTTAGATTTTGTTTAAAATCGAAATTGTGAGCCAGCTAAAATTCTACTCAGTGAAAAGCTGTTGTACTAGGCCCCTGGCCTCTGTGAGGTGACAATCTGAACACTAGGTTCTCTGCATGCATGCTCTGTATAATTACCTCCATTTTCTTTCATTCCATTTTGAAAGTAGTTAACAAGAACATGTCATGCTATTGATGTGAAATAGCATTACTAGTTTTAAAACACAACTTGACACAATCTAATGCTATGGTAAAACTACCATTTAAGTTACACTGTAGGTGTTATTACCGGTATACTTGGGTCAGGGTGGGTTAGGGGGAGGATGGCGTGAATTATGTCTTGTGTATGTTTTTGTTTATGTTGTGTATGTTTATGTCTTGTGCTTTTTTGTTTACCTTTTTCAGTTTGTAGTTTTTCTGTAATATATTTTTTGTCGCTGTCTTTGCTTCTTATTTGTCTGTATGTCTTTGTTAAGGGTAAGTGTGTCGAGGCGGGTTGAGCAAAAGGTGGAACACTCTCAGGAAGGACTCAAGGTGGATTTTGGGGAAGATGGGAATTTTATTTTTCCCAAAATTCAATTAAAAGGCAATTAATTAATCATTAAATAATAACAAAGCAAAAAATAAAAATAAAAATAAGAAAAACAAAAACTTTTTCAATAAAGAAAATAAACTGACATGATAGTCAAAAGATGTCTAGACAACAATAGCAATGACTTTGCACCAGTCAACATTACCTTAGGAAAGAGAGCTACAAGACTCACGTCTGTCCAGGACCTGCTCTCTCTACCAACTCACTGGGGAGGCTTAAATTAGGCCCAAGTGCCTCTCTAAATTGGATCATACCAACTCGGTCAAAAGTACAGGGGGTATCACTGGTGAGCTAACAACAAATGAGCTAAAACAGCTAGAAAACACTCCAAATATCTGGACAATTATATGTTACATATTTTAAACATCTTACTTCCAGTCGGCATAGCCAACATTCTTTTAACAGTCTATACAAATTAATTTATTAAAACACGGATTCACTTCCGGTGAACCCGGAAGTCAACACATTAATAAACCCGGAACTTGGCACGGGAAATCTCTTACCAAAACAAACAGAAGACGAGAACACTGGTGAGACAAACATTTTGCAAGGTGACTTTTCTGCTGTATGGTTTTAACTTAAAATAAACACAACATTTGTGTGACAAGACAGGTTTGACGAGTGCTTATTTTAACGTAAATGACAATGAATGGAAATGTATGATTTTAAACTGTAAAGAGTTGTAATGGATAAAAGTAGCCTAGGCAAATTCACCGTTGTGTAGAATGTTTAAGACGTCTAAATAACAGCAACGGGAATTACTGAAATTGTATGATGAATGACATGGTTAACAGATATGAAACATAAGCAGATGAATGGCATGGAAGACAGACATAACAAACACGTAAGCTGACGTTCGCGCTCAGTCTCTGTTAATGTAAGCAGCGTGTCGCTGCGGTGGTGGTAGCTATGCGCCCCGTCACAGTCTTCTAAAAGAAACATGTAATGCCAAACAAAGTGCCTTTTTCAAACAAATGTTTCCCAATAAATATATTTGAAACTTATACTAATTAACCGGTATACTAATCCCTCTAATATGAGATGATTCAGTTTGTGGAACATAAGTGAATGTTATGATTAAGTGACATGTCAGGTCTATAGCATGCTTCACATCAAATAAAAATAGTAAGGAACAGAACACAAAAGCGTGGAGGCTGCTGGTCCTCTCTCACCCACACTTCACCACCAAGCAGGGATGGATTACTGCACGGGCCTCCCAGGCCCAGGGGCCCAAGGGCTCCGGGGGCCCTGAAGCCCAAGCCTTTGCATGGAATCATTGCCTCAATATCAGCAAATCAGGATGTAGGCTATGAATCTGATTGAATTTAGTATTGACCATCCCCAAAATGCACCAGAATACAGGAAATCACATCAAACAAATTAAAAAGTGGACCCCCAAACCCCCCCCACCCCCCAGGGGCCCGAAAGTTCATAATCCGCCCATGCCACCAAGCACCACTTCACGTGAAGCCACTGTCACAGCTGAAGGGTGATGAAATTGCGCGTCGCTATGGCTACAGATAGACTGCAGTTGTAGCTGTTTTGTCATGTGCTTTCATTTTCTATTCAATATTGAACATGTGAAATAACTTCATCTGCTAAATAAACAGATTGCACGTCTGGTGATGTGTGTAGGACGAAAATTCCACTGCTCTCTCAATACACTTTTAACATCTAAAAGAGTCGAAGATCTCACATGTCCATCATTTTGTGTAGATGAGATCCAGCATGTCTGGTGTGAACCAGGCCAGCAATACCACAGTGGAAACACAGCCCCAACAGTGGCATACGGCAGTGGGAGTGTGGGGATATGGAACTACCTGAGTGCCATTACTGAACTAGACATACCATCAGTCAGTTAAACTGGATTACAGACACAGGGTTAGACCAGAAATTTTAAAAATGAATCTATTTTCTTTCTCTCACATTATACATACTGACTCTGACAAGCAGGACCGTTTCAAGGAATTTGGGGGCCCCAAGCAAAATGGACATGGAGGCCAACCCCCCCCCCCACACACACACACACCGCACGCAAAGCCTACAGGAACCACAGCATAGCCATACAATTTAAGTTCACCCACACTTTATATCAACTAGATGTACCGCATAGCGGTACAAAATATGACCGCCGCTCAGTCCTGTACATCCGTTCCGCGAAAATAAATCACACTTCAATTTATCTCCATCTTTTACTCCATCCCCCACTCTTGAAACTTTTGTGTATGCTTGTTTGGCATGCCTGAGTGTGTGTTCTAAATGCAAAAATGCATCAGTGAGTTATGACAAAACTGTAACTAACAAACTAGATCCTAATAGAAAGCTGTTAGCTTCCCTAAGCTACAGGTAGGCCTATTTACAACATAAATTGTCAATAGGCTATGCTGGCGACACAAATAAAATCTCTTTTGGAAACCAATGGCTTACGCCTTACAGTATCAAGCGGACTTAAATTGCCATATCGTGGCGAAAAGTTGTAATAAAATTCACGCAGCTCCATGAGTCAAGGAAAGCGCGAATGAAGTAGCCACTTCTAAATGGGACCCACTACACAGTAGCTTAAAGTGTGTTGCTAAAGCAGCCATAATGAAATGAAGGTGTCATTGTTTGGATACTTCACACACACGTGCTTTTTAATTTCACAGACTACAACTCCCAAGCTGGAATCAAAGCACATCGATTCCCCTCTCACACCCTGCACGCACTTAAAACAAATAAACAGACATCTCAGTCTCACGCATGTATAGGCAAAACTGTATCAGACCGGTGTAACGTTGGTAAATCTTCCATTGCACAGAATGATTTTTGTAGCACGTGCAACAAATGACAGTCGAAAGATACAATTACAGTGCTGCTATCAATTTGCTTGGTATAACCGCATTTATAGTTTTCTACAAATGCAATCAATCAAATTGGCCTCCATCACTCAACCAACGCTAACGTTAACAATACCTAGGTCCTTATTGATATTATAAGATTAACGTCCGATAAACATCCTCAGATTTATTTCGGCTTCAAGAAGAAATGGGAATTACATTTCATGTGAACATCGTCCTATCCTTATTAGACGTTCTCTGCGGTAAACTACAGTCCTTGTAGGAAGCGTCCATTGTTTTTCCAACCCACTTTTAAAATTACGTCTCACTGCAACGATGCGCCATCTAGTGGACAAACGACTGATGAATATGTATTTTGGCTTTTTTTTTAATCCTACTGAATTTGTAATTATGTATTGGCCGTTCTAATACCGATAGTATGTGGGTGCCTGTGTGTGTGTGCATGTGTATATGTGTGCACCGTCATCTACAGGCCAATGAGTGTACAGTCACTAAATGTACAAATAACCTAATTTTTTTTAGACCCCCCCCCCCCCCCATGGATGAAATTGTACGAAACTTGGCATACCCCCAGAGAATGCCAGGTCAATCATTCACATAAAATTTGGTGCAGTTCTGAACATCTTCACTGAAGATAGGGGCGATTAAAGCAGAATAATATTGCATTTCCATTTTTTACCGGGGGGGTGCAAATCACAAATGAGTGATTAAGGGACAGGTTGATGTGGGCCCTTGAGACCAACATACCATAAAAGATTCGTCATCCTCAGTGGCACAGTTCAGGTAGTTATTTAGGAAAAACTGCTTTTTTTGCGGTTCGGGGGGCCCAGCATGGGGGGGGGGGGGGGGGGAGTAGCCCCCGGGGACGAAACAAAATTTTTCCGTAAAAGTCTAGTGGGGCGGGGAGGTCACGTGACCAACAACCGTGATGGACGCTGAAGACTAGAGCTCCTCACAACCCTCCACCTTTTTGCTAATTTATCAGGTCTTTTTGTTACTTTTGCGGTTAAAAGTATTTCTACCACCTCAGCCAGTAAAAATGCAGTGATCAGCGAAGAAAACGGCATCTTTATCGTCTAAATTTGCAGCAGAGAGGGAAAGATCCGCCAACACAGCTAACGACAACGCGGAGCTAAACATGGAAGCCATCATCGCTCAAGTCCTGCAGCAACAACAGAGTACGCTCGAATTTGTAGTCCAAAACGCAGTGAAAGGAGCACTACAAGAAATCAACACCTCCCTGCAATATATCAGAACTGAACTCGAGAGACATGACTCCACTGTGCAGGATCTTAAGCAACAAGTGGATGATAACAAGAGAAAAAATAAGGAGATTAGCAAGTCTGTCAAAGCCTGTGCTAGCGACCAGAAAGAACTCGAGCAAAAGCTGGCTGAGTTGGAGGACCGCTCTCGTCGCAATAATATACGTATTACAGGGCTAGAGGAAGGCCGTGAGGCGAATGATCCCATCGGATTTCTACAACGACAGATACCCGTGTGGATACCCACTCTACAGAACAGACCCACCATTGAACTGGAGAGGGCACATCGAATTTATGCGAAAGGAAAAGGTAGAAAACTGGGATCCCGTACCATGATTTTCAAATGCCTTAGATACCAAGATCGCCAAGCAATCCTTAATGGGGCAAGGCAAGCACAGAAAACCGGGCCAATTACGGACAATACAACGACAACGATCCGATTCAAAGCAGACTACAGTGCGCACACCATGCAGAGACGCCAACAGTTTGTGGATGTACAAAGTAAGCTGCATGCGAAAGGGGTCTCAAACTTCCTCATCTATCCCGCCACATTAAAAGTGACCCATAGAGGACAACAACGACTATTCGAGACGGCCAAAGAAGCTGAAGACTTCTATGAAAACTTGGGCGAGGAGGATTACGCGAGCGACACAGACATGCAGGTGCGACCTCGTCAGGATCATCAGGCGAGTATGAGCGGACGCCCGGAGGAAGAGATGACCTCATCAGAGATGCTGCAACAAGAGTCGTCTGAATCATCTCGACCAAGCTCACCTAGTGGGAAATGAGAACTGAACTATTGTGGTAAAGTTATTCCAGAGGATTATGTAAAAGCAGCCGCAATTCTAATGTTCTAAGCTGAATGGACAAAATCGCAAGTAAACGGCGATCATATGGCTATGCTTTAGTAGGCCTATGACGTTATCCATTTCAGTTACTCCCCGTAAAGGGCTTACCATTGTTACTGTTCATTGTAAGCCTACTTTTACAACTTAAAATGACCGAAACTGTTACCTAACTGTTTGCTTAACATGTGGAAACCATAAGACCTGTGTTTCTTTTTCTCCGTTACATGGTAGAGGGAGGGGTGGGCTGGGATTGGCGTTACCTGCGTTTGATGTGGCCACGTATCTTATTTTTGTGTGGGGGGTGTTGCGGTCTCGGGGGGAAAGGGGGATTTTATATTTTATGTTTTTATCACACCTTGCTTATTTTTGTAACTATACAGTCTGTCAAGAAAATTCTTTTAGTAGAGAAGTCAGGTAGAGTACATTTCAATCTGCAGCAACATTTAGAAAATGGCTGAACTTTCTGTTATGTCTGTCAATATTAGAGGTCTCAATAGCCCAGTCAAATGGCACAAGTTTTTGGATTTTCTAAAAAGAAAGTGTATAGACATAGCGCTCATACAAGAAACACACCTGCGCCAGAAAGATGTGAATCGCCTACAAAATAAACATTACAAAGTAGCAGCTTCATCCAGCGACAATACCAAGACCAAGGGCTCCACTATACTGATATCAAGGAAGTGCGGCCTTACCATAGATAAATGTAGCAAAGACATCACTGGAAGAGTATCTTATATATGCACCAACATAGGGGAGAGGAAAATTGCTTTTGTCTCTGTATATGCACCAGCCATATTAGATGAAACTTTTTTCCCAAGGTTAACTAATGAACTGCTTGCGCTTTCAGTAAGCGAATACTCTTTAATTGTTGGAGAAGATATGAATGCAGTGCTGGATTTAAAACAAGACAGGTCAGGTGCTACCCACACGACAGCTCAACAACAGGTGTCAGAGTTGTTTAAAACAACAGTGGACAGTCTGCACTTAACAGACATTTGGAGACTTCATAACCCAACTAGCAAAGATTACACATTCTTCTCCACGCGTCACCTATCACATTCCCGCATTGATTACATGTTGTGCTCTACTGAATTGAGACCAATGTTTCCATCTATAGTTATGGATCCAGCTATCTTATCAGATCACAGCCCAATAATATCAACATTTAACTGTAATACTTCAGGGGGAAAATCTAGAAGGTGGCAATTTAATACATCTCTTCTTCAGAACACAGAATTTGACATAGAGTTTAGAGCAAAAATGGCCGAATTTCTAGTAATTAATACAGCTTCAACTACAGACCCAGCATATGTATGGCAAGCTACAAAGGGGTTTATTAGGGATTTTACATCCTCCTTTTCAGCCCATTTAAAAAGGAAAAGACAAGAAAGGGTTAAAGAGTTAGAGAAACAGTGTCAATCTTTGGAACACAAACTTAAAAGTAAATTTTCTAGAACAATGCATAATGATCTTGTAACAAACCGAGCGGAACTAAATGATTTACTGAGAAGGAGAGCTGAATTCTTAATGCATAGAGTAAGACAAAACTATTATTCCAATGGCAGCAAACCAAGCAAACTACTTGCTCTCAAGCTAAAACAAAATGAATCCAGGGCCACAATTAATAGCATATTCACAGAGAATGGCATCTCAACAAATTACCAGGATATTAACACCACCTTCAAGTCATTTTATTCAGAATTGTACAAGTGCCCAACCAATTCCAACACAGCACAATGTCAAGAATTTCTTAAAAATCTGGAGCTACCTTGTCTGAGTCCAGATGAGGCTGGAAAATTGGGCCAACCAATCTCACTAGAGGAACTTAAAAGTGCATGAAAGGGCTCTAAAAAGGGCAAAACCCCAGGCTTAGACGGAATCCCATCAGAACTATTATTGCAGTATTTTGATATTCTTGGACCTACAATCCTACAAGCTTTAACATCAGCTATGGAGAGAGGCACTTTTCTACAACAAACAAATACTGCACTTATATCAGTCTTACCCAAAAAAGGCAAAGATCCAAAACATTGTGCCAATTACAGACCTATAAGCCTACTGGGGACAGATATCAAGCTGTTTTCCAAGGTGTTGGCATTACGCTTGGAACGTGTCATTGAGAAGTTAGTTCATCCCGACCAAACTGGCTTCATACCCAACCGCCATGCAGTGGACAACATTCGCAGACTGCTACACATAATCCATGAAGCAAAAAATCTCACAACACCTGCAGCAGTTTTATCTCTGGACGCGTTCAAAGCATTTGACCGCTTATCGTGGAGCTATTTGTGGCTAGTATTGGAGAAACTTGGTCTTGGGTCAAAATTCATTGACATGGTGCGCACCTTATACGCAAACCCAACTGCTATTGTCTCAACTAATGGTCTACACTCACTGCCTTTTCCTATCGAACGTGGCTCCTGACAGGGATGTCCACTATCACCTCTCCTATTTGCACTTTCTTTGGAACCGTTGGCCCAAGCTATAAGACAAAACAAAATCTGCAATTACCCACTCAAATCGTGTGACAACTCAATATCCTTATTTGCTGATGACATCTTATTATATATAGCCGACCTTGAAGACTAAAATTCTACAAACCTTCAGTATATTTGGGTCAATCTCTGGTTACAAAATCAATTGGGAGAAATCTAATGTGCTTAAACTAAACAATATACCAGTTAAAGGGCCAGTTAATCATCCAATTCCATTACAAAGCAAAATCACTTACCTGGGTGTTACAATTCATACATCTATGAAGAAAATTGTTCAAGACAACTATGAGAGTATGCTTAATAATGTGCAGAGAGATTTGAAAAATTGGGCTGCACTACCAGCATCATTCAGATCTAGGGTAGCGGTGATTAAAATGAATATTCTGCCCCGTGTTAATTTTTTGAGTGCAATGATACCTCTAGCACCACCGGTAAAATACTGGAAGAGACTTGACTCACTTATCAGACAATACATATGGAACAATAAACAACCCAGACTAAAAATGTTAACGTTGCAGCGCACCACAAGTAATGGAGGATTAGCTCTCCCCAATTTTAAAGTATACCATCTGGCCTTTCAATTACGTGCTCTTAAGATATGGTTGGACCCCTTGGATATCCCTTCTTACGGGTAACCAACGTTACGGACGAGGTAGTGGAGTCTGTTTTGCCTTTGTAGTGTTTATGTGGATTACACAGAAGCTACAATATCAGCACAGGATATATGTTATATGAAGTTATGGTATTTCAAAAAAATCCTAGAATGAATGGGCTTCTATGGGAGTTAGCAGAGAGGTGGTCCCTCCAGCCTACGTCGATTCTTCTACTTCCGGGAATTCGCCTGCCCCCTTGCTTGATCCTCCCTGACGCTTATCACTACGGTAGGACCGGCCCGGCTGGTATCTGAGAAAACTTTTTAGGAAAGACGGGCTATATGGACCCAACCAATTAACTCTTCTTGGGAGGGGAGAACAACCCATGCAGAGGCTGCGGTGTTAGGCATAGAATGTGAACGTGTGTAGCCAACTTTAAGAGAAGATAGATTAACATGACAAATGCCAATATTTTTCCCTTGACCGGCCCAAAAGTGAAGCGGCCCATCGGGAATCCTCCCGATTCTCCCGATTACCCACTCCGGGCCTGCTGCTGTTTGAGAATTAGACAGACGCACCTGGTGCTTTAAAGACAGTAAACAGCTGGCGTGCATGAATACTGCTAGACATGAATGTTCCAGTCTGCTTTGATGCACGGAATTTATCGTGTGGTTTTCCTAACCCATTTGGTAAATAGATTATCACGGTCGAATAGTTAGTATAGCAGAGAAGCTATGCCACTTTCATCAAAACCTATTACAAAGCTATAGCAATGTTATGTCATTAAATACGATAAACAGTGATTCTGGAACAGGTCTGCGTCTTCCTTATCCCGTTAACACACATATTATACAGTATAACCATATTTCGTCCGTTCGAAGAAAAAAAAGTTCTAGTTCTAGTTCTAGTTCTCTGTTCTAGTTTGTTACAAGCAGCATGGGCCGTCAGGCAGGTAGTTAACATAAACATTTTTTGCTAG
Source organism: Alosa sapidissima (assembly GCF_018492685.1). Lineage (NCBI taxonomy): Eukaryota > Metazoa > Chordata > Actinopteri > Clupeiformes > Clupeidae > Alosa > Alosa sapidissima. Next base: position 682,242 of record NC_055970.1, read on the forward strand.
GCTAGGCTTCCTGCTGTGACATTACACCATTTGTACAAGACAAGTAGAGCTATTTTATCCAGTGTAATTTATCACTTACCACTATCTTGTTTTTTCTCGTCATTCTCTTCCTTTCTCTTCTTTCTTTTCTGGCTTCTGGACGCATAACTCCGCTTCATTATGACTGCCGATGTTTATATTTTCGTGGCAGCAGAGATCACGAACCTGGCTGGCTGGCTGCTGTCAGCGACTACTGAGAGGGGCCCCCTTGAGGGGGATCCCGGTATTGCCGGTAACAGTGTTAGTGGTATGTACACTTTACTGCATTGACTATCAAAGGGGCGCTCACAGTTTGTCGTTGCATTTTATTCTTAACCAGTCGTTGTCTTGGAGCCCCAAGCAATTGCTTGGTTTGCTTGCCTTGTAGCGACGGGCCTGCTGACAAGAATGTCATTTATGTGTATGTATCACAAAAATATGTTTCCCTTTGTGCTGTGAGAAGCAGTGGTATAGTTTCTTCAACACGGCACTTATGCGTCGCCTCTGACAATGCCTCATCAGAGCATACATCAGTCTGGGAATAAGGGACCGCTTCAGAAGAAATTGCATTATTTGAGTTTTACTTTAAATGCTACAGAAGTCCTCAGCAGAGTGCCGCGGTCTTTGCACTAAGCCCTCACGCTCCAGCATGGTAAATTCCCAGGGATTTTCCGTAATCATCTCCAAAGACACGCACTGCATGGACGGCGAGTGACCTTATCACAACCCTTCAAATGTCTCTCCTCTTGCTAGCCTTATCTACACTGCTCACACAAGTAGGACCCAGCTGAAGTAAATCAGAGAGACAGTGCCATCAAAATGTCAAAGTGTTTCAGGGTGGCGTCCGGTACTTTATGTGCGCTCTGGCTTGCCATCAGGAGGGAAAGGAGCCATCTACAGTATATGGCTATCTTGGATGTCCAGCGATTGATTTCCTTTTATGCTTCTGTCATGGTGGGCCTGACTGTGTAGCAGAAACAGTTTGATTTTGGTCTGTTTGTATCTGTGATGAGTCATTACACGCAAATTCTCCTATTTTCATAATTGCTTTTTTCTTTCATTACAAACACATTTTCAAATGAACGAAAAGACCTTGGTTGCTCTGGTTACAGGAAAGGCGCCGCAGTGGCTTGCTTTCATGATCCACAAGGATATCTGCATTCAAGTAAAGCATTCTTTGAAGCACTTAAAGCACATTTAACCTCAATGGGCTCTTAAGGAAACATGTATTTATTTAATTATGTTCCTCTTATGGTATGACCTTTTATGTAGAAGACCTAGGAGTCCTAGTTCTCAGTGCTGTAATTCATTTTTGCTAAAAGACAAAGCAGAATACTCAATGTGAGAACACATCATATACAATATCTGGAATATAGTTCTTACCATATTTATTTACACAATTATTAATATGTCTACGCTTCATACAACTGTTGATTGAAATGTGTCAAAAAGGTCAGCTTTTTTGTTGGTTTGTCATGGCTGTCATGAGGCTTAGTTGTGCTTGTGGTACAGATATCGCAGGAGAGGAACACAAAGGCCAAAGGAATCATTCTCTCTCCACTGTACGCATATTAAGGCCCTCCCAGTAGAACAGCTGTGGGATTCTCTATCTTTTAAAAGTTTCAAAGTATCCCCCTGAGCACAGACACGAGTTAACTCTGTTACTTAGCGATGCGGAAACGCACACTCGTCGTGTCTGTGCGTCAGATAAGAGCGCACGACTGAAAACACAAAGGACATTAGGGAATCTGCTTCACCCGAGGCTCGGCAGTAAAGCTCCCCCTATACACCCCCTGTTCAGGCATTTATTTATCTTAGCTCTAGTTAGCGCCCTGAGGCCATACCATGGCACTGCCAACAGGTCTCCTGTGATCCATTATCTTTCAGTATCTCGTTGCAAGGACAAAGTGTTGTACATATGAATGCCTGACACAAACGAAAGGCAGTTTCCAGTCGAGCATTTCTGTGTGGCAAGGTTCATGACAAACAGACATATGTTGTGTCACTGCAGAAGTTGAGCTGTGAATGTACACTGTATGCTGTTTACTTTTCAATGCTTTTCTTTCCCCCTAGTGCATTCATCCCAAGGCCACTAATGGGTCCTGTTTGTGAAAGGAACAATACAGTGTAATTCAGTGCTTCAAGATCTTACCATAGTCTCTTTATACCTTTCTCCCTCCACACACACATGCCAAATTCAATTACCATAATTATGAGTAGATAGTAAAAAAAATCAACAATAACAAATAGCTATTGATAATGGCAGTTGTATCATATCTGGTAATTTGCTGTGTGGAAGGCTAAACAAATGCTACCAAGGGAGGACTAAAAGAATGGCTGGTGTAAAATCTAATGCATGTCAATAAAGCAGCTTACATTCCAGCCCCAAACTACCACCATTAATCTTCAACCCATTTCAGATGTTTATCCCCAGATGATAGAAAATCATATTTCTCTCAGAGAATTTATAGGTTCATTACAGGCTTCAAATAAATGGGCAGCCTGCGCAGGGGCGATTGGGGAACTTCTTGTGTTCATTTAGGAAGCGAGGGAGACATGCTGTGATTGGGGTATTTTGGTATTGCAGGCTGGCAAGTTTACTCGCATGTGATCTTGAGACTAATTTGTTGAGTTTATTTGCGAATTGCATTTGCAATTACATGAAGAACAGTTATGGGTAGTTTTGACAGTTAAAAACCGACTGTTACACTAACATTATGCTTTGATACACATTCATAGTTATGGACAAGTATATAAGAATATAACGTAATGTTATGTATGTGTCCGTCTATAAATTACTGGATTATGTTGTTAAAAATCTGAGATATTCAGGCAAAATACACTCCCTTTCTATCTGCTTATTCAAACTGCTTTTACAAAGAGCCAGCAGTATTGCAGGAAGATAACCATTCCATACAGCCACTTCAGAATCCCATTTACTTGGACAAGACGAAAGAGAAAGAGACAGAGTGAGTGATGTAGAGAAATAGTAGATTTCCATTCCCCCCTGCTTAGGGGTTTTAAAGGGAAGTCCAAGCATTTTTCCCCTCCTCCAACATTCGGGTATTCTGTAAACAACATTTTTTTCCCTCCATTGTGCATCTGGAATTATCCTCTCGTGCTCCAGTGCCATGGCGTGGAGAGGAGAGGGGCCTCTGGAGGGGTCTCCGTGCATCGCTAAGCGAAAGGCGGGCAGGAAACTAGCGCAGGCCCCCTCTCTCCCCTGGCTCTCCCACGTGGATGGATTCATTTGTAGCCGCGGCAGCTCTTTCCCTTTCCTCTGCCGGTGGCCGCTGGGCTTACCGGAGTCGGGGGCGCCTGGCCCCATCGCTGCCGCCGCTGCACCTGATTCCTCTCTCGTGCCCTCCCAGAAGACCGCCACACTCTCGCCCATTTGTCACTGGTAAACACACAGACATGCCATGCTTCATGCAACCAGGGGGGAAAGGGGCACAGTATGCATCAGTGCCAGAATAATAATGCACACACACAAAAAAGAGAACAGAAACACACACAACTGCAACAACAAAATCAGCATAATACCTTGTTGCTGCAGAAAGCATATTTTGTATCTGAAGAATGAATACAAAAGGGGGGAAATTATGCTGATGAACAATATGTGCTGAGACAAGATTTTATTTAATGCATTTTGAAGTGAGAATGACATGAAAAAGCTACAACTTGGCCTGTTTGCCAGTGGCATCGCCTGTGAAATGGGTGGTATTTGAAAGACTTTTTATTCAGATGACAGAGGGTTCTTCAGCTGTGGTTATCCCCTTAGCTGCAATGCCCCACACATTGTAATATTGAAAGTAAGTGGATTTATATGACAAGTTTGTACACTCCCTCATCATCCAGCCAAATATTACTATCACTAGCACTGTAACCTTCTCTTGCTGCCACATGAATAAATGTATTCTGAACAGAGTTTTTAAGCACCCATCTGTGTGTGTGTGTGTGTGTGTGTGTGTGTGTGTGTGTGTGTCTCTGTGTGTGTGTGTGTGTGTGTGTGTGTGTGTGTGTGTGTGTGTGTGTGTGTGTGTGTGAGTGAGTGAGATAGAGAGAGAGATGCCATGATGAATCGATAGGCTCCCATATGGTGGAGAAGTGTGCACTGAGAGGGCCTAGTGAGAGAGAGAGAGAGAGAGAGAGAGAGAGAGAGAGAGAGATGGTGGCAGGCAGGCAAAGGGAGGTTGTGAGGGTTGATGAAATTACAGTGAGAATTGATTGATCTCTGCGGTGATGCTGTGCATCGGGGGTAGTGGGTTAAACTGATGAATGGCGATGTGTGTCAGAGGTGTGGCTGAAGGACAACGCTCCGACTGTCAGGAGACGCGACCTTCGCGGCCGCTCCAGATTCTCCCACTCGGCGCCGGTCCACGGCAGCCCACCAAAAGCTGTCCGTCACTGCTGGGGGTGGAATACATTAGCGTGGTAAGGGCTGGGGTGGGGTGGAGGGCCCACGTTACAGAGAATAGCCCACGCACAGTAGCACATCATAACGATAGGGTCATTCAAATAACTCACACATCAGTTACTCACTAAAGTGCAATCTCACCTCAGGTGGCTGTGCTGTGTGGCTCTATCAGCTCTATAGCATTTGCTGTAAATGGGTTTGGAAGAAACTGTTACACCTTCCCTGGCAGATTAGCTGCTATGTACAGCACATCGAATCAGTAATTGATCAGGTTTATTGGAATGGTAAGACAAGTAGTTAAATCAAGTGCTTTTGCAGCCCAAAACCAACCTCTTGGGCGTCTTGGTCCTCAAGAAGTAACTGACTTTTTATGAAGTTGCTTCATGCCTCTAAAACATTTTTTATCTCAAGGTATGTCAGCAACTTTAGGCCATGAATCAATGTAATTTTTTTTTACCGGGGTCTTTCTCTTGGGTTAACAGTGCCGGGAGGGTTATGGCTTGACATTCTCTTTTCAGGGGCTGATTGATGTCATCAGTCACCGCGGCAACCCGACCCTGACAGGGCCGCCTCACGCTGTGAAGCACGCCGTGGGCTCAGGAAGCGAAGGAGAAGAGGAAAAGAAGGAACCAGAGAGAGAGAGAGAAAGAGGAGAGGAGAGGAAATCCAGTGGCATAACAACCATCCCACTGCACAGCTCAGCTCCAACGAGCCCAACCTGGAAGAGAGCGCCCCCTTTAGCAGGGTCACCCACCATGCTAATTTAACCTTCGAACTGTCTGAACGGTTCCAATTCATTACCTCACTACGACCCCTATCCTCCACCTTCCAGCAGCAGATGCTCAACATCATGTGCTGCAACAGCAACATAACTCAGCCGCCCCACTGTGATCTATGGAATTGTATGCTGGAGTTTGATGGTGGGGTGGGATGGGGGCATTGTATGCTGGAGTTTGATGGTGGGGTGGGATGGTGGAGTTTGATGGGGGGGTGGGATGGGGGCATTGTATGCTGGAGTTTGATGGTGGGGTGGGATGGGGGCATTGTATGCTGGAGTTTGATGGTGGGGTGGGATGGTGGAGTTTGATGGGGGGGTGGGATGGGGGGCATTGCTGTTCCAACTGGGCGATGGCACAAACATGTACTATGTATTTACACAGAGCTCCGTTCCCTCAACAAGGTCAAGACCATAAATGAGATTATAAATCTTCACTCCTGTGTTAATTTATCATTTCACTTCATAGAGGAAAAAAAAATGCTTTGTACACACGACGATGCCAAAAAAAGAGATAAAAAACTGTTGATTTATAAGCAAGGATAACCAACAAGGAAGCAGATTTACAGCTGTTCTCTGAAAGCTAATGTTCGTTGTGTCCTTACCAAACTATTTAAACAATGTGCTATTTTTTTTCTGAAATTGAAATAGGCAGCATTTAACAAAGATAAACTAGATGTATGAATTAATGCTCTTCATCATCTTCTTAGAAAGGTGAAAGGTTTTTAGCTCAGAATGTTGGCTACTTATGTCACTATCCAGGTAAAATTGTAACACTTTCATCGTAATATTATATATGTAGGCTAATTGTGCATTAGAGGAAAGTTTTACTAGTATCCAAATGAACAATACATCCCTTATTCAGTAAATAATAAGCCTAATTAAGCATATCCTATATAAAAGTACAACATGCAATGCTTCCTCATCAGACAAACACAGATTGGTCATTCTAACTAAACTGTACAAATAAATCTACCGGTATTATCTTTCACCACATCGGCTCTGGTCAATCACCCTAATTAACAAATTACAGCAACGTTTTGCAGTGTCTCAGAAGTTCAGTTCTATTGGCCACTAGCTGTCCTTGAGTGAGTCTTACTGCCCATGTGTGTGTGGTTCACACAGATATAACAAATGATTCATAATTACTCGTGTTCAGAGGGAGCCCGTTGTCAGCATTGTCTTTTTGCTTTGTGAGAGACGTTGTGGGAGGGGCAGTCGTAGTGGGGGAGGGAGAGAAAGAGAGAGGGGGGTGTGGGGGCTGATGTCTATGGCCGATAAAGTATGTGCTGTAATTAGTCAGGGAGGGGGATTTCATTCTTTTTTTTCTCTCTCTCCCTCTCTCTCTTGTTCTGCCTCTCACCCCCACTGTGTCTTTTTTTCCTAATGATGAGGCTTATTACGATGCACTTCACTGATAGGCCCTCGTCTTGCCTCTCTCCTCTCTCTCTCCCCTCCTCTCCTCTCCTCTCCTCTCTCCCAGCCTCGTCCCTGGAGCGAGCGCTGTTGCGGGCCATGCAGGCTCTCTGAAGGTGGAGCTCGTCACTCGTCTGCCGCTCAAGTGCTGATCTATGCTCGGCTGCACTTGGCTCTGTCTCGCTCGAGAGTCACTCAGGGAGCCTAAACGGCTGGTGCTGAGGAGAGAGAGAGAGAGGGGGAGGTCAGGAGAGGGAAGATGATTGGAGATGGGGTGCAGAAAGATGGGGGGGGGTAGCAAAACAGATAGAGATAGAGAGAGGAAAATATGGGAGTTAGAGAAACAGATAGAGTGAGGGAGGAAATAGCCAAAATGGAAGGAAATGGAGCTGGGGAATGAGTGGTTGTGGTTGTATGTGTGAGTCAAGGTGAGTCACCAGGATCCGATTTTTCTCGTCAACTTTTCGCTGCCTGGAAAGAATTTGCTGCACCAGACAAATCTGAACTTGACCTGTGCATGTATCAATAATAATCTACTGTATGCTGCAAATCCAAATATAATGAAGTCTATTGAATGAACACTAGGTTGACCAAAGAATGACGGTGTCTTCAGGTGAGACATCAAGATGTCATTCTAGGGCAGAATTCAGATGTAGGGTGGACAATTATTTTAAATGTATGGTCCAGTTTGACTAGGTATCATCTCACTTCAGGTGTCAGTATATAGACATTCATTATGGATAAGAATTTTCCATGGGACTTTCTATTTCCTATTTTTTCTCAATCACCTTGGTAATCTAATCAGGCCCCCATTCCATGCAAACACTGTCTTCACTCAATATCATCATTTAGTATGATTATTACAAATATATGTTAGGATATAGAAGGATACATGTCTATACAATATAGCATTTGTGTTCACAATGGAAGTAATTCTCTCTTTGATTATGACAACAAACAAACAAAAATAAATAATTCATCACTTGTTTTAAGATCTTACTTGTGGTGACATTAACGTGTCATGACAATAAAGAAATGTGGCACACACTGTCCTCCCCCGCTCCATAAAAATGGAAATGAAAAGAAACGGCACAGCTACTGTGGGCCTGGCTCTCCTGAGGACTCCACACCACAGAGCTGTCAGATGACATATAATACCAGGACAAAACCACAGCCATTAGCCGTAAAAAGGGGAAACTTGCGAGGCGCCCCATCCTGCACTCAGAGGACACAAAGTGTGCCCAATATGTCTTTCTGTCACCGTGAGAGGAGCACGACTCATTCATTTTAACGAGGTTTTGTTTTCCAATAAATAATGGAGTAAACTAATTTATGTTGTAGTGCGGGTGCCATCCAGTTGTAGGGAGCCCACACACCGAGCACTTACGGAGAGGATGCTAAACAGAATAAAGGGCGCTGAGCAAATGTGTGGTGAGCCGCATTCGGGTTTAGACGTTGCGTGAATCTGACACATTTGCCGCCGTGTGACATAAACAGTGCATTACACAGCCGTAGAGTCATACTTTCTACTCTGAGTTTTGGTTGTTGCCATGCATTCCCGTGCTGCTTTCCATCTCTCTCTGTCTTTCAGGTTTTTTTTTTTAACACAGCTGTTTATTTCACTTCCTTCAAAAACATCCAGGGCAATCATTAACAACAAGGCCATAGCATATTCACAACCTTCTAAAAGAAGAAGCAAAGGAAGCACCGTGATGAGTTGATGAAAGAGTATATATACTTATACTATACTTATACTTATCTATTACATATTCTGGTGGTTCTGTTATGGTTTGGAAATGCGATGATTATATTCCATTATAGCAGGTTCCGAAATGATCTCATAATTGCAGCAAATCATTGATTTCCTGCCTTCCTTCCATTATGGCATAAATATCTTCCTTTTAAATGCCAACCTCTGGTGTCCCTCATGACCGTTTCCCAGATCCACCAGGACCGCTTAAAGGCCCTGTCTCTTCATTCAGTAAATGAGGCCCGTATTCCTCTTTCCCAAAAGCTAAAGGACTCAAACTCAAAGAACTCTAGGCAGGCCAATTGCATCTGAGTGCAGAGGTCATCTATTTGTGTGAGACAGGGCTTTGTGTATCTCAGTGTTATACCTGATAGGGTTTTATTACACATTGCACTGAGAAGATTGAAAAACCTCCAAAAAGTAATGCCACTCCAATGTAACCATAGGGCTGTTTTCAGAAAAAGAAATGTAGCTTAACCATAGCTCTACCAGGATGAAGTGAAGTGGTTTCTATTGAAATTGTAATGGTTAAAATCATTATGACTGTCAATATTAGATTAGAGCCAGGGTCACAACTCAGTTATATTTCTTTATTGATTATTTTAGTTAATCTATCATTGTTTGTTGTAATGACCTACTCCAAACGTGTAGCTAGAGAGAATGGTGAGATGATATGGGCCAATTCACATGTCTCATGCCTGTTACTCTGGCATACACCAAGCTGCTCCATTCAACACAAGAGGAAATGCACTGCTTCTCCATGCGTGCTGTTCTCCTCTTGAGCTGCACTGAGATTGCCTTTGGGTGTTGGGGACCTGAGTGTGTGTGTGTGTGTGTGTGTCGTGGTTTTATGTGTTTCATAAAAGTCATACATCAAAGAAGCTTAACAATTTATGAACATGTGTGGCTCCCAAATGAATAAAACAGTGGAGGTAAGTTCAAATTCGTGATAAGAAATGTTAAAAAGTGTAACACTTCTAAACCTTGAGATGATGTCCAGGGCATATACATAGGGAAGATGAATTGATGCCTAGATTAATGAGTGATTTGTCATAATTAACTCTGGGTTAATTAAAGCTTTCCCTTGAAGATTACCAAATGGGGCCAATAGCGAAGTCAGGAAATTAGATTTGGTCAGCAAGCATAATGACGGAGAGGAATTCAGAAGAAATACTGTTGTTGTTCTTGCGGCTGGATGCAGTTAGCCAAGTCACCATAAGTCCCAGTAACACCACCACTAACACAAATGAGTCGATGGATCCCCACTTGATCTGTCAGGCCCATAGTCCTCAGGCAGCAGTGGGCAGTCCAGTGAGTAGTGTGTTGTTTGGAATGCCACTGGCTTTAATCAGTCTGCTCCTGTGTAGATTACTCAGAGCCCGAGTCAGAACTAGTCTCTCATTTTGCTACCCTCCAGGAGCTGTACAGGATGTTTGGTGCAAGCCCATTGTTTCAACTTTGCCAACTTGGCTTGATGATTTCTGCAACATTCGGATATTGGCCCTCTTACTCCAAAACACAGATACAGCCAGAGAGATATAGCTTCATTAATGGTTGCTGCAAATTGCTGCACCAAATGTTCAAATCTTTCTTCCTGGAGAAGTTTTACCCACTAGTGTTTTCCCAAAAACATACGTTTTGGTACCCTGTGGTAAGTTCCATATCAGGACTTCATGAAGTATTTTTTTTTTATCTTATTGCCATGGTGACATTCCCTGTAGAGTTTAAAAGCAAGAAATAAAGTGATCATGAGCAACCTGTCGAAAACCATTTGCCGCTTTGATTTCTTCAAGGGATAGTTGTATTATTAATGCGTGGAGTGATGTTAAATTGCTTTGCTTGAAGGTTGCATATGTTCAGACCTTAACCACTCTCTCTCTTTCTTTTTCTCTTTCTCTGTCTGTCTCTCGCTCTCTCTCTCAGGACCTCCACTATGATCACTTGGATGGCACTCATAACAATGTGATTCCCCCTGCCTCGTCCAGATCTACATTTTTATACCTGAGGCTCGTGATAGATGAGGCAATCTGAACAAGTACCCAGAGATACATCAAGAGGGAGACAAACACAGATAAAGAATGCCAGAATGCCCCAGACCTCAGTGGCTGGTTGGGCCGCGGCTCTCAGAGGAGCAATACGCCCACTCCCTCCCTCGCTCACTCACCCAGGGGCCGGCGTGGGATGGGGATGGACCCGGCATGCTCCCTGCGTGGCCATGATGCTGCCTGCCGGGGCTGGATGTTCTGTGAGTGTCATATTTCAGATACAGTGATTTCGGGTATGTAAAAACACATCATGCATAAACCGCATGACAGTGTTTTATACAAATAAGAGCTAAAAAAATAAAAATACAGTGACCACATCTATGGTATAAACAGGTGTGTATTAAACATTACTTTATTGTATCTACTACAGTACATTTCAGATGGCTACTGGCCAATAGCTATATCTGTGGCATGTATGACGCCACTCACTGATTGGTTGAGTGCCCACAGGGGGCCCAATGGCATAATGAATCAGAAGAACGATGAAACAAAACACATCCCCATGTGTAGGTCGGACTCGTGTGTTAAGCTCACGGCTAAAGAGGTGCTGCAGGTAGGGAAATTCCCACCGTGGCCAATCAGCATCCAAGCCTTTCTAACATGACACAACATGACGCAGGATACAACATCAATGCGCAGTTGGCTGGTGGCAGTTGCAAACGTGCCCCGTGTTGATCCGCAACGGCCCTCCTTCACGGTACCACATGCGATGCCAGTAGCCTGAATGCCCAAAGAAAGAACCAAAAGAAACAAAAACAACACCACCAACAAAGCAACATTGCACAAAAATCAGTATCACCAACCAGCCATTTAAATAATTTCACTGGGATTGTCAAGCAGGCACCTTCCTTCATCTGTGTTTCGTTGAATTAGGCCCACAAAAACAGTAGGGCCAGTAGTACCCCCTCGGCCATTTTTTGCTGGGATAATAACATCTCCTCAATGGCATTTTTCATTGAATATTATATAAAGTATATTGATTCCTTCTTTAAAATATAATACATAGTGTATGGTTAACACCCCCCTGCCCCTGTTACAAAAAAATAAATAAAAAAGTTACTGAAAAAGGTCCTGCAGTAAAAGTGGCTTATGGTTAGGATGTCTTTTAATGTTCACTGGCACCATTAGCCTTGATGATAATATTTCACAACTGAAATAAAAGGCAGGCATCAAGAGAGCATTACCCTGTTTTGAGTTTAGTAATGATAGATATTGAGTTCAGTTTTGCATTTCTTCTGTTTGGTTTCTAAATGCGATCAACTTTGGCCAGGTAAATTATGATTAAATCTAAAACCTGTTTCATTCCATTCCATTTGGGTGGCTCAGCCTGATGGAAACTTACCAAACCACCCTGAGGCCTTCTGGAGCTTTGATGGATGAAAATGTTTTTCTCTGCCGTGTCAAATCTCTCGGCTCTAATGTTGTTTATCAGTGTCTTTAAGCGAGCTAAGTTCATTTTCTTGAAAATGTATGGGAGGCCTGGTATCGATTGAGATGGCAAATGCTTACAGACTCTCTTCTCTGACTGACAAGGATTGACATAAAGAAGAGCTATCATATTAAAAAATGAAAACCCATTTTCCTCAGTAGCTTTAGTTCCATCAGCCAAGACCCTTTTAATGAAATTACAAAAGATGCGATTGATTTGCAGCCGTCGCAAGAACTCATGAAATTCATTCTTAAGTAAGGTAGCATGGTGCCCTTCATGTTTGTTACTTTTGACTTTTGACTGCCAAGTATATTTCTCCATTGGTTTTCACTTCACATTTTTATCAATGAGCCATGCAAAGGGATTTCTGAATTTCTCTGACAAAGAAAAAACAAGTTTTATGACTGTTTGTTGTCCGAGGTAAGACAAACAATGATGAATAGATCTTCAAACTGTGAATACATGAATTTCTAAAGCTCATAAATCAATTCACCAAGCGTCAACACGGCTACTCTAGCATATTCTTACACACACAGGGGAATTTATAAGTGCTTCATCTGAAGACAACTGGTACTATGGCCATGCCTTCTCATTAGTATTCTTAGACAGGGTGTAACACTTTTCCTAGGAATGAAGTTTGCTGGCTTCCTGATATCAAATCTATTTAATAAGACTCCATTCCAACTTGCTGAGGAGACTATGGTTTTCTGAGTGATACCAAAGCTAAAAAAAGAGCAAGACATTTCAGAATAAGGATGTCCTGTGAATTTTATGCCACACAAATGCCACAATCTATAATCAAATAAAACAGACATATCAAGATTGTTTTGTTTTGTTATCTGTTAGTAATAAATTGAATCACTGGATGCTTGAGACCTCTGTGGTTTAATCCATTCAGCTAGGTGACACAATAAGACATACTTCATGCCATCGTGCTGGACACATATTGCAAAGCAAAACAAGAAGACGACCAGAGATTCACTCAAGAGAGCCCGCAGATTATTGCACTCAGCGATGTGGAAACTATTGTAGATATAAAACCCATCTCAAAAAAAGAAAGAAAGAACAGAAATACAGAAAGCCTCGAGGTAAATACTGGAGCACAGGCAGTGCAATATTACCTAACGCAAGACTTTTATTATTTTCACACTTACATAAAAGCAGTCACAATTAATAGACCAATCTGTAATATTTAAAAGAGAAGATAGTGCAGCCTCAGGTGTTAAGGAAGGCAAACCCATAAAGTAAGTGTCGTGATAACCCTACTATTTGTTCTAAGGAAGAGCGCAGCTCGGGGAGCATGGAGCAAACAGTGAGGTGCTTTAAACTCAGCTGTCTGAATCTGCATGCGTTTAAAAGAGCACATCATCCTGAAGAACGTTTCAAAGAGTGTGTGATGGGGGGTGGGGGGGCATGGATGAAAGGGGGGTGAATTTTTGGCAAGGGTGCCAGCGCAAGCTGGTGTGCCCTCCATTGCGTGCAGCCTCTCGCTGGATCCCCAGTGGGGGCGGGAGAGACTCAAGGGGAAGGACGCCAGGCACCAGACTGCTTCCAAACCTGGCAACAGCTGTGCGTGCCATCTGCCCGCACATGCTCACTACCTGCCGCCTTTCTCTCCACTTTCAAGGTTTGAGAGGAACATTAGTCCACGCACAGGAATTTGATCCCCCTAGCACACCCATGCCTTTGGGTTTCAAGGCATTTGCAGTTGAGGTTAATGAAAAAAAGAAAGTTAAAACAGCTGCTTAATAACTGTTGCGGTTGTCTATTTGTTAAAGAGAGTGCATAAAGACTATAAACGGGGAGTGCATGGTGCTGGACTGTGTTCACAGGGTTATTACCAGATAGACTTTCTGCTGATGGTCTCAACTTTGGCTGAAAAAATAAATAAAGAAATAAACAGCCACCACCTGTTCTTTTGAGATGATCCACAAATGGGTAATCGCCATTCATCAAAAGTCGCTGTGTCATTACTTACCCAAATGAGATTGTGCTAATTACAATAAATTACAGCTGTGTTTGATGCATTAGTGCGGCTCGACTGCACACTCAGAGGCCCATAATGTTACCGAGAGAGACCAGACAGAGCAAGAAGCCTGACACTTGTGTCTATGTGTCTTTGGGTATAAAAGTATCTGTAAGTGACCTGTGTGTTCATGCATGTTTTACGCATGTGTGTGTGTGTGTGTGTGTGTGTGTGTGTGTGTGTGTGTGTGTGAGAGAGAGAGAGAGAGAAAGAGAGAGAGAGAGAGAAAGAGAGAGGTGTAAAGAAAAAAGGGAGGCCATTTTAACTGCTGTACTTTGCCACAATGCACCTCCCAAACAAACAATACACTCTTGACAGTATTTTACAGTATTTTTATATATAGTTGTACTAATCAGCTAGAACACCATACTGTATAACATAGTGCATACCTTTAGACTAAAGATGAGTTGTTTAGACTGCTACTTAGCAATGGGATCATGAACAGGTCATCTAAGGTTAAAAAAAGCCTGTAAGAGAAATCTGAGAGGATATTTGCCATTTGAAGTTACATTTGGCATAAAGGTCAGTGTCTGATGTCCAATCATTACCTAAGGAAATTATAAGATCCAATGCAAGTCACCTCCTGCAGGCATTGATTGCTTATAATACTGTTTGTTCATTATTCTTCATTCAGAATTTAATCTGTATTGCTTACACATTTCAATTTGTCAGCCACAGGATTTGTTTTCTAATTGAAAGTAGATTTGTACTGATTTCAATAGAATTGAAATTACATTGAATTTCAGGTGACGGTAGTCCCATGGTAGGTTGCACTGCCATGAGTCCCACGGTAGGTTGCACTGTCATGGCTGGCTTTGAAGTAGCCTCCCTATTTCAGTCTAGCTCAGAGAGGAAATTGAAGTCAAGGGTTCACAGCACCCAATCCAACCCCAAAAAAGCCTGCCCAGACCAAGGGCTAGAGGAGAGAGAGGTGCATTAACCTGAACTCGTTCTGTTAAATTAAAGCCCAAATGAGTAGGATCACACAGCAATGGACAAAAGAGGGAGATACCACACTGCAGCAAAGACAGCCCAGAATTGGAAATCCAGAGGAAACCATTCAACAGTTCACCTTAAAATGAAATCCAGAGGAATGCTAAATAGTGTGTGTGTTACAATATGCTAATTAATCGTACACACAGGTCCTGTTGACCAGATTTCTACCTACTGTATCAGGCAAAGGCTAACAAACATGTATCCGCATGTTTGGAAGTGTGATAAGAATTTTGATTTAAGTCCATTAAAAACAATGTTTAGGACTGCTCATTCTGTCAGTTTAAAGAACAAGAACAAAAGAGCCACACTTTCCTAATAGTGGTCCCCCCCCCCCCCCTCATTTTCATTTGGAGAGAACCTTGCACAAGAGTAGCATAACAAATAGTGCATTTTGTTTTGTTTTTTAATAACAGCTTTCTATTAGCACAAGGTTCTTGACTAGTGGCCCTTGGAACAGGCAGCGAGCCAACAGCAGCTTGTAAACCTTGATCTCAAGAGCTCCAGGAATTACCAAACCGCTAATGCAGCAGACTTCATAACCAGAGATTATCAAGGCCTCTTATGATGTCAGCATCAGCAACTTTGCTAAAGCAGGCCACGCACACCGGGCACAAGCCATTTCACAGCACGCTCTGAGTCCAGCACTGGCTCTCTCTCTCTCTCTCTCTCTCTCCCTCTCTCTCTTCTAGAAATACACATTATCACACATTACACACAAACACATACTCTTTCTCGCATACCACATTCTTTGTTATAAGTACACACACACACACACACACACTATACATTTTTTAGCTTGCTTGTTTAATCTATTATATTTGTTATGAATATTTGGAACCCCACCACCAACAGCAACCTTCACACTGACACACACACACACACGGGATCAAAAGAGTATACTATACTCACATACACTACACACACACAACACATGTGATACAATGATCCGACTGCATACTCCACTGCTGTGAACTAATGGCACTTTGCTTTTAAGATAATTGACATCCTGGTCCAAATTCTCTTGTTTCTACCAGATCAGGAAAGGATGGAAGAAAAAAGGCGATCCAAAGAGTTGGACTCCAGGAGATGTTTACAGGGCCAGCCGGAGGTATATTAAGTTGCAGCTCTGAGGAGCTTCAGCCCACAAGCAGAATGATTAAGAGTATTTACCTGGCCTGGTGTCAGGCACTTCAGTCCATCACAGAGTTTATTGGCTAAAACTGTGATTTTCCTGTGCTTCAATTGGAGTGCTTCATACCTCGCAGGAATACCACCGTCGTTCTGCCATAGGCCTGTGGTCTCTCTTCCCTCCCTCAGTAACGCCTCGTGTTAGAGAAACACACAGACGAGAGAAGGGGAGAGGGCAAAAGGGCAGAGAAAAAGAGGAGAGAAGAGATGAAAGAGGAGAGAAGTGGTGAAAGAGGAGAGAAGTGGTGAAAGAGGAGAGAAGTGGCTGAAGCATGTACAGTTGCTCACAAAAGCACCAAAAGTGAGTCTCTGGAGAGTCCTCCAGGCCGCAGATGGCTCCAGTTCAGGGAGGGTATACTCGGCGGGCAGGGAGGGCAGGCCTATACTCGGTGGAACTAACCCAGCCACTGTATGATGGACTGACTCGGCTGACACTTGAGCGGCCTCTGATTGGCCGGGAATTAGAGGAGAGTCAGCGGACTTGCGCCAGAACAGGGCCGGAGACGCATGCCATATTTCCACGCAAACATCCCCGTCTCGCCACAGACGATGGTCTGAAGAAGGGTGCATGTGTGTGTGTGTGTGTGTGTGTGTGTGTGTGTATCTCTTGGGTGCGCTGTCTTTACCTTTTCACCCTCGCCTCCAGCACACCTGGTGCCTGCCGTTCCGGTAACCACGGCAACTGGCTGCCCCGGCCCTGCCCTCCTGCTGGACCGGACATCTCGTCAGACTGCCCCCCCCCCTCCTCCTCCCCTCCTGCCCCCCCCCCCCCCCCCTCCTCCCCTCCTCCCCTCCTGCTGGACCGGACATCTCGTCAGACTGCCCCCCCCCCTCCTCCTCCCCTCCTGCCCCCCCCCCCCCCCCTCCTCCCCTCCTCCCCTCCTGCTGGACCGGACATCTCGTCAGACTGCCCCCCCCCCCCCCCCTCCCCTCCTCCCCTCCTGCCCTCCTGCTGGACCGGACATCTCGTCAGACTGCCCCCCCCTCCTCCCCCCCCCCTCCTCCCCTCCCCTCCCCAGGGCCTGCCTGTCAGACAGGGTTCAGAGGAGAGCACGGCAGCAGCAGGTAAAGAGAAGTCTGCCATTGTGACCCCTGAAACACACACACACCTGTATACTCATAAACACAACACACACATACACATGCACACACACACACACACACACACACACACACACACAGCTGCAAAATTATAAACACAACACACACATGCACACACACACACACACACAGCTGTATACTCATAAACACAACACACACATACACATGCACACACACACACAAACAGCTGCAAACTCATAAACACAACACACACATACACATGCACACACACACACACACACACACACACACACACACACACACACAGCTGCAAACTCATAAACACAACACACACATACACATGCACACACACACACACACACACAGCTGCAAACGTATAAACACAACACACACATACACATGCACACACACAGCTGTATACTTATAATCACAACACACACATACACATGCACACACACACACATACACAAACACAGCTGCAAACGTATAAACACAACACACACATACACATGCACACACACACACACACACACACACACACAGCTGCAAACGTATAAACACAACACACACATACACATGCACACACACAGCTGTATACTCATAATCACAACACATACACATGCACACACACACACACACACACAAACACAGCTGCAAACGTATAAACACAACACACACATACACATGCACACACACACACACAGCTGTGTATTCATAAATACAACACACACATACACATGCACACACACACACACACAGCTGCAAACTCATAAACACATCACACACATACACAGGCACACACACACACACACACACACACACACACACACACACACACACACACACACACAGCTGCAAACTCATAAACACAACACACACACACACACGCACACACACACACACACACACACACACATACACACTAAAACAGACAAACACATACACACACTCACAGAATTAAACAAATTACCATCTTACACGACACAGCAAAAGCAACCACAAAACGTACAGCTTAACCCGCACCACACACAAAAATGGAATCTTGTGCTTGGTCAAGGTCATTGTAGGATCTGCCTGATTGCTACCTTTAATTTATGGCCGTGTGATTTGCCTCGCCGAAAGTAGCAAACAGAAGCATTGATCGGTGGGGAGGCTTAATCAATAGATAGATAAACAGATTGGTGAAGGCCATCTTTGTGTAAATATGTTGCGCGGGTTGGCTGAGCCGTTGAGCTCTCTCTCTCTGTCTCTTTCCCTCTCTCTCTCTCTCTGTCTCTTTCCCTCTCTCTCTCTCTCTCTCTCGCTCTCTCTCTCTGTCTCTTTCCCTCTCTCTCCCTCTCTCTTTCCCTTTCTCTCCCTCTGTCTCTTTCCCTCTCTCTCCCTCTCTCTCTCTCTGTCTCTTTCCCTCTCTCTCCCTCTCTCTCTCTCTCTCTCTCTCTTTCCCTCTCTCTCTCTCTGTCTCTTTCCCTCTCTCTCTCTCTCCCTGTCTCTTTCCCTCTCTCTCTCTCTCTCTCTCTCTCTCTCTCCCTCTCTCAATTTCAATTTCAATTTCAATGGAGCTTTATTGGCATTACTCAATGAAGCAGTGTTGCCAAAGCAAACATATAACAAAACAACACAGATACAATATCTGTTTAAAAAAAAAAAATACAAATGAAATAATAATAATAATAATAACAAAATGATAATAATTAAAAAGAGAAAATAATAAATGAAATGTATAATGATACAGTATTACTATATACTGTATATTTATCAATGTGCTATCATGGGTATTGGTTATTGATATAAAGCAAAGCATGTCACAATATGGGTCACTCACTTCCTCGATTTATGACATGTTAACAGGTACTGCGCAGCGAGTTTTAAACAACTTGTATGCTCTCCCAACAAGTATGGGAGCTTGTCTTCATTTTCTAATAGTTCAAACAGAGGTATAATTTGGCTGAATTGAAAGAAATATTGGTTCCTGACTGTGCTGAATTTACTGCATTCAGTGAGGAAGTGTTTTTCATCTTCTACTACTCCCTCACTGCACTGCAAACACAACCTTTCCTCCCTAGGAAGCCAGATTTGCCTGTGTCTTCCCATTTCTAAGACCAGAGAGTGTTCACTTAATCTATAGGATGTTAGTAATTTTCTTTGTTTGTACTCGGTAATTTCTTTTAGATAAGATGCAAATTCATAATTGGTTTTGATTTTTTGGAAACATTTCAATTTGTTGGATTGTTCAATATTGTTTAGCCAATATTTGTAATATTCTTCTTTTGTTAATTTTTCTATATGTTTTAACTTTGCCTGAGACATGACAGGTGTATTCAAATTCAAATTGTGTTTTGATATAAGATAATCAAAAGGATCTCTCTCTGGGTGGGTTCTCCTCTGTAGAAGGGCACTGTGATTATATTCCTCTGGTTTTGAGGACAGTACATGGTGATAGAATTTGTATGCTCTTTTTTGAATATCAACTAATAGTGGATATCTTCCAAGTTCTGCTCTGCATGCAATATTTGTTGTATTCCTGTGTACCCCCAAGATGTTCTTACAGAATTACAGGTGTAGTGTTTCTGCTGGGCTTTTGTCCAATAGCTCATAATTATCTTTATGTTTTATGCCCCAAATTTCACTGCCATATAAGATAATGGGCTTGATAACCGAATCAAAAATATTTTGCCACAATTTGATAGGGGTGTTGTATTGGTATAGAGATTTTCTTATGCAATAATATGTTCTCCGTGCTTTGTCAACCAGGTCTTTAATAGCCAGATTAAAATTGCCCGTGGAGGAAATATTTAGGCCCAAATAGTTATAGCTTGTCACTTGGGAAAGTCTGCTTTCACCAAGGGTGAAATTATATTTATTGTCTGTTGAACGTGTCTTTTTTTTAAATATAATTATTTTAGTTTTTTCTTTATTTATGGGGAGGTTCCAAATTTCAGAGTAATTTTCCAGGATTGACAGACTCTCTTTTAGCCCCTCCTCAGTTGAGGACAGAAGTAGGAGGTCATCCGCAAACAGGAGACATTTAATGTCTCTACCCCCAATTGTGACTCCTGATAGTTTGGATTTAGCTATGTCTGATGTTAGATCATTGATGTATAAATTGAAGAGTACCCACGTTTTTATTTTTTCATTTAGTTCAGCAAGTGATAAAGGGGTGTCTAGATTGTTCAATTCATTTTTTACTTTTGATTCCAATTCTTGTAATTTATCAGTCAATTGTGTTTGGAGTGGATTTAGTTTATCTTCACTGTAGAGTTGCCCAAAATGGTCTGTCTAGATGTTTGCATCACATAGGGGGATCTGTTTAGTGTTTTTGGTGATCTCAAGTTTGTTCCATAACTCCCAAAATTAATTTTGATCGACAGCATCTTCTATATCTTGTAGCTTTTTATTCATGTGCGTGCCTTTTTTCTGTCTTAGTAATGATTTGTATTTGGTAAGAGTTTGTTGGTATAGTAACCGTGTGCTTATATTTGTTTGTTCCCTATGTTTCTTATTTGATAGTGTTCTTAACTGTTTCCTTAATGTTTGACATTCTTTGTCAAACCACTCGTTCTTTTTAGTTTTAGATTTCTTTTTCTTGTATTTTTTCTTTACTTTTAGTATTTTCCTGGCCACTAAATTAAAAATTTCAGAAATCTTTTCTGTCGCTAGATTTATGCCTTCTCTATCCTCTTGAAATTTTGTGAACAAAAATGTGTATATAAGGTTTTCAATTTCGGTACTATTAAGTTCAGTCTCATATTGAAGCACACTGTCAGTTCCCTATCGAAATTGAGTTGGCAGGGGATAGAGTTTAGTTTCATGTTTTTGGGATGTTTCTTGTTTGACTCTCGTTTTTAAACTCAGAGTGATGTGGCTGTGTTCTGAGAGTGGAATTTGAGGCATAACCATAAAATAATTAATGTAGCTTGGATCAATATCTGTTATTGCATAGTCTACAACGCTAGATAGATAGATAGATAGATACTTTATTGATCCCCAGGGGAAATTCAAGGACAACTACTACTACCAAGATGTGATCAGTAGGTGTACCTACCCAGAGAGTCACCTTTGATTCTACCATTAGTGATGGTGAGACCCAGGCTTTTACAAAGCTGAAGCAGCTGTTTGCCATTTTTGTTAACTATATTATCTGCACTCTGACGTGATCTTTCAAATTTGTTTTCATTTATTTGAGCTTCAGTGATATATGCATAGCCATTTGGGTTTATATAATCTTTTTCTGTACCTGTTCTTGCATTCATGTCTCCCATTAGCAAAACTGATCCTTCAGATTGGAATTGTATGATTTCTGAATGCAGAATTTCAAAGGTTTCTTCAGAGTAGTAGGGAGATTCATATGGGGGTATATAGATGGCACATAGATAGATGTCAAAATATGAGAAAGTGAGCTCCTTTTTTAACTTAATCCATATATGTGACTTTCCCTTCTTTACATGATAAATATGATCAGTAAGATTATCTTTAAGCAATACTACAATTCCCCCTGAGTCTCTTCCACATTTTAGTTTAGGATGTTTAACAGAAGGAATATAGAGTTCCTTGTAATGTGGAATGGAGTTAAACTTTTCTCCTCCTTTACTCCATGTTTCTAACAGTATTACAATATCTGAACTATTTACAATATTTACAAAGTCAGGATGTGTACTCTTCTCACCAAAAGCAGATGAGTACAACCCTTGTATATTATAGCTAGTAATTCTAAGTGATGTCATTGTGTATCTTTAGTCTTTGCCATAAAGAAATATGTATGTTTTGTCTTAAATCAAAGTTAACTTGAGGCTAGGTTGTATCAAAATTAAGTATAGGCCTAATTATCTAAAAAATATAAATAAATAAATAAAAATAAAATCTCTCTCTCTGTCTCTTTCCCTCTCTCTCCCTGTCTCTTTCCCTCTCTCCCTTTCTCTCTCTCTCTCTGTCTCTTTCCCTCTCTCCCTTTCTCTCTCTCTCTCTGTCTCTTTCCCTCTCTCTCTCTATCTCTCTCTCTGTCTCTTTCCCTCTCTCTCCCTGTCTCTTTCCCTCTCTCTCTCTATCTCTCTCTCTGTCTCTTTCCCTCTCTTTTAAGTGAGCCAGCTGTTGTGACACTAAGAGTGTGGGGGTGATATGCTAAAAGTGGAGACAGAATGGAAGTGTCCAAGGGCTGTGATTGTTTTCCTTGGCCATTTAATCTGCTCTCAAAGAGGCTTCATTAGTCCGGAGAAGAGAACAAACAGCAACCAGATAAATCCTGATCAGTGGACAGAGGGACACTCGGCCGATCCATTTCCACTCAGTCTCACTTACTCCTCGGGACTGGGGTCGCACACCCGCTGGCTACAGCATCAAAAAGCACTGCTCCATTTCGCTGTCGAATGAAATGAAAAGAACATTTCATGTGTGTGTGTGTGTGTGTGTGTTTGTGTTTTGTTTCCTTTCCTTTGGTGCCTTTACTTCTTTCATTTATTTTCAATCCAAGTCAAAAGATTGTTTTGAATTCAGGGATGCGAGAATAAAAAAGCTATTTCCATCTGTGGAGTCAGTCTTTATGTGTTGTCACGGCAGCAGATGCATACAAATGTGCACAGGAAGTGACACGTATGGTTCAGTCGCATGGTCATAAAACGCAAGATGTACAGTGGAATGTGCGAGCATTTGGGTAGTAATGTTTTATGGAATCTGGCATATGAGCAAGTCGTTAGAAACTAACAAGTGGAAATATTAAAAATGAGTCGTGTAAGAAACAACATCACTTTGCAGATGACATCCACTAACATATTTACCTTTGTAGACATTTGGATGTCATTAAATCTAACTATTGACTACAAATCACATCCTTATTACCATTGATCAATAAGACCTTATGAAATTCCAATTCAAATGCCAGATTTTACTCAAGTCCTACACTAATTGGGCTCTGATTTGTCCTGTAGCTGTTCCACGCAACACCATGGTACATATGCACAGACAAGGACATTCTCACTACATGAACTCCTTTAATCACACCATTTCAGTGAAACTTATAAAAATCATAAACGACAAACTATCATAAAAAGTAAACCTCCAACAGATTCCTTCATATTTCAATAACACTCCAAATTCCTCTACCGATATCTTAACTGTGCCCTGCGACACGTCTCTAAATGAGCAAACATTGGGATCACCAACTGTTCTGACTGAAGGGTTTCTGCAGCATGGTAGCCTTATACTGTATCTGTGTAAATGCAGATTAAGTTATTAGTGGTGTCAACAATAATCGATTCAGCGATGCATTGCAAATTCAATTTAATCATAAATTCTACTGAAGGTTCTGCACCCATCTCCCTACCCATTCATATCGGTGGGATATTTCACGAACCCTTCGTTCAACACATACTGTAACAAACCATATATCAGAATAAACAGCTGACCTTACCGAACAGAAAGGTGTAAAGCAGTCCCCTGTACAGTTAGCCGTTCCAGAGTAATCCAGTTTTGAATTTGCAGCAAATTTCGACATGCATGGATGTCTCCAAATTTGGGCTTTAAGTTTTACAATGTGTTTAAATGATTAAACTTATTAAATGCCATATCCAATACCCTGTACAATTCAATTTTATTTTATTTAATGCTATTTATGTCAAAGTTACAGGAGAGGGATAATACACACATAGCAGCCAATAAAATCTGTTGTTAAATATCTGACTGCTTGTATTGCCTCATGACCTCAAAATTTGCCTTGTTGTGTGCAGTAGAATTTTGATGCATCGCATGCATCGTAGAATCTAATCGTTACCTGGTGAATTGTAATCTAATCGAATTGTGAGGGCAGTGCCAATGCACACCCCTATAAGTTATAAGGTTATTAGATTAATACAAAATATAGACACATGATATGTGTATATTAATGTAGTTGTCTATCTATTCAGTGCATTTTTTTGTTCCTGTAAGTTTCTGACACGTAACTTTCCCGTAATTTTCTACTGGATTCTTTACTACTTCTCTACTATTTGAGCTTTTTTTACTACTTTCTCTATCAGGATTTTCTACTGGTACATCAGTTTTATGTTTTTTGTTGATATCTTCTAAATAACATTATAACAATAACAGCATGAGTATCATGCCATGCAAGAACAATTGCCCCATCCAAGGTTAATGACTGTTGACATGCTCTAGGGGGAGGACTGCTGGTGGTGGAGTCTAAAGAGCATCTCAGCGACAATGACCTGATCTGATTGCAGAGACGTTTGGGCGGGTGTGCATGGGTTGCTGTGTCACCATCTCGACACAGGACACATGCGAGACATTTTCAGTTGTTATTAGCAAGGACAAGGCGAAGGCGCTGGTTTTGGACCAGCTTTTTGGAGAGAAGCATGAGTGTCTCAAGCAGACCAGATTGTATGGTCTGAAAATCTATTAAATTTGACAGGGAGGAGGCCTTGGGTGGAGGAGAGGGACTGATTACTCTCCCACCACCCCACCATCACCTCAACACAGCCCTATTGACTGTGGTTAGGATGTAGGCTTCCATTTCCTTCAGAAATAAATTAAAAGTCAGAACTAATTTGCCTGATGCAGGTGAGATTATTTTCACTTGTTCTCTTTCTTTTTTACCCTCCACATTCTTTTTTTTCAAACTTTCTGAATAAAATTGTCCTAGGCCTAGGAATCAATTGAAGCCCCCTCTTTGATGAGAAGGGGCTTATTTTCTGCCTGTGACAGTTTTGTGGCAGGGAGGGAGAAGGGGGAAAAAACTGTGGATTTGATTAAAGTGGAGATAGTGAGAGATTGAGGTCTTGTTCCAACCATGATCAGGATCAAGGCCTGCAGTGGTGTCTCTGCCAGGCACTGAGATGAGAGCGTGCACCCTCCCCCTCCTCATTTCAGCATGGCCTTCAAGCCCAGGCACACATTAAAGGTCAGTGATAACAGTGGCTGAAAACTGACAGAGAATGTGCACTGGCCCTTCAAATGTAATTTAGTATGCCAATTCCATCAAGTAATTGACTTTAAGAGAAGTTGAAAAAAAAAATGGTCTTAAAGGCTTCTGAATAATTAGTTGTCTTCTGGTAACATTCTATTTGAATATCTAGCTATTTGATAGATATTGTTTTTGTTAATGATGAAATGGAATGTGAGTGGTCTCACTTTGCTGCCACTTTAAAGAAGGACTTCGAGGACACTGCATTACTGTGACTGACAATAGAGATGCAACAACTTGACCACATTCCCCACCATTACTGCAAATGCTAACACCGTCATGTCTAATTATTATTTTAGCAACAATAACAAATATTGATGGAAACCTTGGAAACTGTTCTTGAAAGTAAATGGCAAGCATTTTCTGCCAGCAACATTTTCTGCCATGTACTTAGTAAAAACACCAAATCTAAAAGTGCCAGATATATAGCCTGCAAAAAGTAATCAACCGAACCGCCCATATCCATAAAACCCAATAGCGGTAAGAAAAGCAGTATGTGGTAATATATACTCATGACTAAATTGATCAATATTACTTTTTGGACAGGCTTGGTAGGAACTAGCTTAAATATAGGTGGTCAATTTGGTCTTTTGTCAATAACAGTATTGTTTTCCTTGCTGTGTTCTTGGAAATGCTCTCCCCCCCCCCACACTTCTCACTTTAGCCCTGTACACCTGCTACACTACTACTGCAGCGGGGTGTGAGACTGACGTGTTGCCCACTGTGATCCCCTGTTTGCTGTGCAGCCAACACAGACACACACACACACACACACATACACACACACACACACACACACACACACATACACACACACACACACACACACACAACTAGCATGAAGCCACATTTATGGTGACAGCACCCCAGATTGAACTATGTTTCTCAGTTGCTATAGCCTCATTAAAGTGTCCAGGCCTGAAGGCTTCTCTGCACCAGCCCTGGGACCTGGTCGCCACTGACTGCCAGAGGACACAACCCCTATCCAGGTGCCTTGTGTGAAAGAGCGCCCCCTGCTACTGGGGTGAACATGTCTATGGCACGGGGGAATGATTTAGCAGCTAGAGACCAGCCTAAACAACTCTCCAAAGGGTGATTTCCTGCGGACCACCAGTGTCAGATCAGTCTATCATCACAAGACACCTTTTAAACTGGTCAGCCATGGTTAGGGACGTTCACATCAACTTCTTTCTCCAGCTGGTCTTCTTTCTCTCATCCATCTGACAGAAAGACATGTGAAAAGAGTCAGGGCCAGCGATCAGTGTTTCTCTATGGACCCTGTTAGTTTCTCGTTTCACTTAAGAGAGGTGGTAACGCTTTAGAATAACATGTGCTTATTAGGTATTAACAGTGCATAATAAGCAGTTAACAATTCATTACTAACAGTTAGTTAACTGTTGTTATCCTTTAATAACATTAACTAACTGTTACCATGCAGCTTGTAAGTGTTAATAAGCAACTTTTTAAGCTACTTACAAGCATATTTGTTAACAGTTGTAAGTGTTAACAAGCAGCTTGTTAATGCTTGTTAATGGTGTATAAGACAAAGAGGTGGATAACTAATATGCGTTTAAGACCTGTCTTACCTATTTGTAGTAAATTTTGCAGCCCCCCAATCTAAAGCGAGGACCATGTAGCCTACAGTATAGTTCCACAAGCCCAACCTTCTATCTCTATACACTGTATCTATCTATCTAGCTTGGTTTAGCTGTGAGAAATGCACTTTCAAAATTGCTGCAGTGAGCAGGAATCAAACCCAGGTCTCCTGCATCAGAGAGTGCATCCCTACTTATTGAGCTACACTCCTGTTCCTATATTGCTGACAAAAATGTTCATCTTGATTCTATATTCCGATGTTCTATCATACTAGCTAGCCTATGCTTTTTACAAATATGTATCTGATGGAAAAGTGGTGTTTAATTAATGCAGCAACGGATGTTCGCCTCTGTTCAAGGCAAACTGAACCATGTTTCAAATCAATCAGAACGTTAGCCTATGTTTGCGACGTCCTTAAGCCTCGGTTGCTAGGTAACCAAACTATAGGGGTGTGCATTGGCACTGCCCTCACAATTCGATTCGATTACGATTCACCAGGTAACGATTCAATTCAATTTGATTCTACGATGCATTGCAATGCATTGCGATGCATCAAAATTCTACTGCACACAACAAGGCAAATGTTGAGGTCATGAGGCAACACAAGCAGTCAGATATTGAACAGATTGTATTGGCTGCTATGTGTGTATTATCACTCTCCTGTATCTTTGACATAAATGTCATTAAATAATGGAATTTCACCATTTTAGGGGCAAGGCTACTTGGCCTTCAGTTGGGCATATTTGGTAGGGGGCACAAAGGCCACATGTCAGGGCACCAAGGCCAAAGTTAACTATACAGTAGTAGGCTACAAAAATGATCAAAGTTGTATTTAGCCTATTCACAGCAGTAGACCTGCATCACTGTAGCCTATGAAACATTACAAAAACATGAAACATGGCACATTACATAGAACTGTAAATCATCTGATCATTTAATATTTAGATATCTATGATATATTTAACATTTATTTTATATTTGGCCTGTTATGAAATCATGTATTGAACAATTTAAGCACAGCTCAGTTTTAAGAAACTCAAATAGCATAGATGCATGCTTAGCATTTTGTGATCATTAAGGCCACTTTCACAAACTCTTAGTCAGTTGTCCTCTGATTTACCGATATCTAGGCAATATTTGTAACATTTATTTTGTATTTGGCCCATTATGAAATCATGTAGAATAATTTAAACACATTGTAAAACTTAAAGCCCAAATTGGGAGACATCCATACACGTCGAAATTTGCTGCAAATTCAGAACTGGATTACTCTGGAATGGCTAACTGTACAGGGGACTGCTTTACACCTTTCTGTTCGGTAAGGTCAGCTGTTTATTCTTATATGTGGTTTGTTATGTGTTGAATGAAGGGTTCGTGAAGTATTTCACCGAGATGAATGGGTAGGGAGATGGGCGCAGAACCTTCAGTAGAATTATGATTAAATTGAATTATATTATTCACTTAAGTGTAATTTTCTCGCGAACCGTTCACCACAGCAATTAAAGGCTAACATAGTTTAAAAGCTGAGAAAAAGCTCTTTCATGTGATGTGATAGGCTACTTGTGATGTCTGTGTGATGAGTAGGCTCGTTCGCGAGTAGTTCAACTGAGAAGAATGGGTGAATATGGATGCACTTTCTTTCTGTCACTTTCTCCATTGCATAAAAGACTAAATTAATTTGTGCTGTGAATGCTTAGATTATTTTGACAGGCCATAGGCTAAATAAAAATCGTTATTAGTCGGACGCAAAACAGAAGGGGGCACCAAGGCCACCGTGGCCTGTAAACCACACAGTAACAAAGCCAACTCGGGATGCCAACGATCAACATGGTTCGTGAAGTTAGTTGTATTGCCAACGTGCTTGATTTTAGTGTGGCAGGTTTTACACACCGCGTACATCTTGTCTAGTTTCCCATTAACTTCGTAGAATCTGAAATGTGCCCAGATGTCCGCTTTCCAAGCTTTGGGTGCGTTTTTAATTACCCGTCTATCGCGTTCATCTCCCTCCGTCATCTTGATTCTTTAGTGTTGTTGTTATGCTAGCTAGTTCTTCCGCTTAGCTTGTAGCTACAGGCTGCGCATGTCATTACAATGTTGCTCCGGAACTGCCCCCAGAAGTAATTGAAACTTCACAACTTTATTGTCCACTCAAGGCCAGAAAATAAACAGTGACATAATTGATTATGGCACGTTGCCGCATCGATGCTGAATCGTGCATGCCCCGCATTGCAATGCATCGCCGAATCGATTATTGTTGACATCACTACCAAACTATATACAAAGCTGGCATATCTTTAGACTGCTGACAAACTGTTTTATGCGTTCACTGAACAAAGACTATGGAAATTAAACACCACTTTTCCATTACAAACATATTTGTAAAAAGCATAGCTAGTATGATATAGAACATCGGAATATAGAATCAAGATGAACATTTTCATCATTAGCATAGAGAGTGGAGTGTAGCTCAACTAGATATACCGCAGAGCGGTACAAAATATGACCGCCGCCCAGTCTAGTACATTTTTTCCACAGAAGTAAGTCACACTGAAAGGCATATATGATTCTAACTGTCTCACTGAATTGCATTATGCACACTCAATTCTCAATGGTATCTGCTAGACAACAAGTATCAAAACATGATTAGTTCATAGATTTCACATGTAAAATACATTTTATACAACCCCACCCCCATCTTGCCTGTTCATAATTCTGAGAAATTCTTGAATTGTGTGCATGTGTGCGTGTACATCTTTATGCTTATGTGTGTGTGTGTGTGTGTGTGCATGTGCTTTTGTGTGTACCTGCGTACTGTATGTGCCTGTGTGTGTGCATGTGCATGCATGCGTACATATGTCTACTGTGTGAGTATGTATGTGTGTGCGTGTGTATCTGTTTATGCACATGTGTGCATATGGAATGGTTTAACATGACCCCTGGAGGCAAACATACGCAAAAAATTGGTCATCCTAGGCCCTACGGTTCTCAAGATATTCACAGAAAACTCTGTTGGTGTACGGTCACTAAATGTACACGTTAATTATTTTATTTTAACGCCCCCCATGAACGAAAGTGTGTTATAATGATCCTACACTTTCAATTCCGTGCAGTTTTGACTATGTCAGCCAGAGATTTTTTGCTTTTTAATTTTTAACTAGGTGGCGCTATACATGAAATAAGTGGTAATGGGATGGGTTGACATGGCCTCTTAAGACCAACATACAAAAAAAAGGTGGTCCTCCTAGGCCCTACGGTTCTAGAGATATTCACAGAAAACAGTCTCCGGCCACCTACAGGCCAGTTGGTGTACAGTAACATAAATTAATTTATTGTGTGGCCCCCCATGAACGGAATTCCACGAAACTTGGCGTGCATTCAGAGGGTGTCATAATGATCCTACACTTCCAATTTCGTGCAGTTTTCACTATGTTAGGTCACAGATACCTGCAATTACAACACCTTATTTTTACTTTTTTGTGTTTAACTAGGTGGCGCTATACATGAAATGAGTGGTTATGGAATGGGTTGACATGGCCCCTTAAGATCAACATACAAAAAAAAGGTGGTCCTCCTAAACCCTACGGTTCTCGAGATATTCACAGAAAACTGTGTCGGCCCTACCCTCGTTTCGGGGGGTCCAGTCCAGCGGGGGGGCTACAGATCAAAACGAAAAACGATGGTTCCATGATACCCATGTGGGGCTACATGCCCACCAAGTTTCGTGTATCCCGGTCTTTCAGTGTCCCGGGAATCATTGACGGAAATTTGGCCCTGTGAAAAAGAAAAAAAATTGTGACCATCTGAGGAAGCTGGTCATGCTGATGCCAAGCTTGACATTTTTGGTGTAAGATGACCATGCTGGTTTGCTAGAATGACCAACATCGCTGCTGAAAAAAAAAATGGCTTGAAACCAGCTTATGCTGGTAGCTGGTTTTAGCTGGTATTAGCTGGTCTTTGCTGGTTTTCTTCCAGCTCTTGCTGGTCTTTGCTGGTGTAGCTGGTTGGGCCACCAGCTGGATATGCTTGCGTGACCATCTGAGGAAGCTGGTCATGCTGGTGTGACCAGCCTGTCTTGTGGGATACAGCTGGTGCAAGATGGCCATGCTGGTAACCAGCCTGTCAAGCTGGTCATGCTGGTTTGCTAGAATGACCAATATAAGCTGACATGGCCAGTTAAACCAGCACTATAGACCAGCAACACCAGCTAAAATGACCAGCTTGAGGTGGTACGACAAGCAAAACCAGCTGAATTACCATCATAAGCTGGGAAAACCAGCTGAAGGTATGTTTTCGCAAGAGTGTTGCTGGTCTAGCAGGTCAGCCATCAAAGGGTGGGCAGCCGTGGCCCACTGGTTAGCACTCTGGACTTGTAACCGGAGGGTTGCCGGTTCGAGCCCCGACCAGTGGGCCACGGCTGAAGTGCCCTTGAGCAAGGCACCTAACCCCTCATTGCTCCCTGAGCGCCGCCTTTGTAGCAGGCAGCTCACTGCGCCGGGATTAGTGTGTGCTTCACCTCACTGTGTGTACACTGTGTGCTGTTTGTGTTTCACTAATTCACCGATTGGGTTAAATGCAGAGACCAATTTTCCCTCACGGGATCAAAAAAGTATATATACTTACTTAAACAAGCTGGTCAACCAGCAAACCACCTTTAGCTGGTCAGGCTGTTTTTTTTTTCAGCAGGGATAAGCTGGCATGGCCCGTTAAACCAGCAATGTAAGACCAGCAACACCAGCTGAATTACTATTCTAAGGTGGGTAAACCAGCTGAATGTATGTTTTCAGAGGAGTTTTGCTGGTCTAACTGGTCAACCATCACTGGGTGGTCAAACAAGCTGGTCAACAAGCTGGTCAGCACCAAACCACTTTAAGCTAGTCAGGCTATTTTTTTCCAGCATGGAATATAATGTTGCTATTGGCCTGTTTAAAGTCACAGAGAAGTGTAAAGATACTTGTAGAATGCAATGGACAGCATGCAGTAACATTCTCCTAAATTTCTTTTCATTTTTTGTTGAGAGAAAAGAAAATGTGCTCATACTGTATATGCTGTATATACTGCGTACAGCAAGAGACCCATGGTTTCTAAAGTCTGAGTTTTGAAAGAACTAAACCGTGATGACCTTCCTACAATTACATTAAAACATTATCTGGCTTTGGTAGTGCATGGATCTGTGCTGTGTCAGGACGAGGTATGCTCTTGACTCTGCTGGTTTAGCAAATACTGTATGAACATGTCATATATAACTACGGACATGGAGCTTTATAATAAGTGGACCATAGCACTGGTGTTAGCAACAGTATATGGTTAGCTTTAAAGGAATACCTTTTGGCCATTTCTTGCTGTGTCCATAAGTGGTTCGTCAAGCTTCCCCTGCCACTCAGGTTTTCAGTCTGAGCCATGCCTGTCCCATCAAAACTCTACCTGACTATCTGTTGTCACAAATACTCCGGAAAAAATTGCATTCCGTCTCCCTCTAAAGTCCATTTGTCATGGTGTAGATTTCTGCAGATGGAG
This sequence comes from Alosa sapidissima, assembly GCF_018492685.1. Lineage (NCBI taxonomy): Eukaryota > Metazoa > Chordata > Actinopteri > Clupeiformes > Clupeidae > Alosa > Alosa sapidissima. The sequence continues at coordinate 714,419 of NC_055970.1, forward strand.
CTGCTATAGAGTGCAGACACTGTGTCTAGATGCTTCAGTAGATCATCATATTAAAGGAAATACATTAAGAGCATTGAAGAGACTCTCTGTAACCTTTGTGTGGTTTATACAATATTAATCTCAATATCGGAACTGTGCTCAAAAGTGAAATAGCACAGAATAATGTATATTTATTATGTACATTTAAAAGCAAGAGTAATGCACTTTTTGAGAAATGTTTCAACAAAGCTCAATTATGTGTATTAAAGCAAACACTGTAAAAATTATGAAGGAAGTCCAAGATTGTCCAAACATAGGGAAGGAAGTCCAAGATTGTCCAAACATAGGGAAGGTTGACGTTCACATAGAGGACCAACATGTCTGCAAATCTCCATTATTGCTTTAATACATATTATATGGACAATTCATGATTCTTAGAATACATCATTTTATGTTAGAGCTTAAATGTTTTGTTTATACTACAACATTTGTATTTCAATTGTATTATTGAATTGAATTCCCCCTGGGGATCAATAAAGTATCTATCTATCTATCTTATTTCCCCTCAAATATCCGATTGTACATTCAACATAATTCTATCAGTATAGTCACTCTGCATGCAACCAATGAACATTTTAAAGTGCTTTTTTTCTCTTAGTGTCCATATACTGCTCCTTTTCATAATCTTGTTTATAGAAATGAAAGGCAATGTGCTTTGCTAGTTCCAGTAACCTCTGTATGGCTAGCTGTGATAAAAATAAATAAATAAATACATAAATAAATAAATAAAATACAGCTTCCATGCATGAATCTGCTTATATAGTCTTCACCTTAAACTCATACTTTAACATGCATTCAATCTGTTTAATTACCCCACCCTGCTCTGCCCCCACAACACACACACACACACACACACAGAAACTTACACACACACACACACACCTGCACCAAGCTGCACATTGCATTAGAGCTATCCTCAGACAAACTGTCTCAGTGCTTGTTGCTCAAGCTAGCAGTGTTGTTCAGAGCAAGGTGAACCTTTCCAACATCAAAAGGCCTTTCATGTTTCTTTTATTGTAAAAAGCACCATTTCTGTAGCACCAGGAATCCACTGCCTCCCCACAGCTCGCAGTCCCCAGCTCCTCGCTCTGAGCGGGTGACAGTTTGCACAGGCAAAATAAAATAAAATAAGTCAGTAAATAAATAATTAAATACATGAAAATAAGTAGAAGGCATGGGGTTGTCTCGCCCACTAGACAACAGTCTAGTCCCCCCCCCCCCCCTTTTGAACAAAAAAAGAGAAGAAAGGGAACAGGGTGAGAAGAAGAGAGAGAGAAAGAGGAATGCTTGTCAGGTGTTTGTGATGTGGGTGATGAAAAAGCTGAGGGGGAACAGATGACTCGGCGACACTCCGTGTTTAGGTGGTTCTCTCTGCAGCTTCAGATCCTGATCCCACTCCAAATGCTCCATCTGGGAAATGAGAGTGTTGGGGCAGGGAGGAGGAGGAGGGGAGTAGGATGGTTGTGGTGGAGCCTTTGACTACTTTGAGAGGCATCTCATATGATGTGACATTACAGATGGAGGGCCAGGAGTGGCTTCTTCTCTTTCCCTCCCTCCCTCCCTCGCTCTTTCTCTCTGATGTTTGCAGAATCACTACATTTTCCCCGAAATAATTTTTTTTTTAATTTTATTTTTAGAAATGCTTTGTTCCTATTCAGAATTTCTAAATTAATTCAGTTTCTGTCCAAAGACTTGAAAAGTAATGGACAGCGCATTGTCAGTCAAAAGTAAAGCTACCATGGAAGGGCTTCCACATGGTTGACCAATTTTAACTTGGAGGGTCATTTGATATAAATACATTTACTATAATTCACTGAAATAGTAAATGTTTGCTAGGGACTTGTGATATGTTAGCTACTTTGCTAAGCTCATCTTGTCTTATATCCTGAACTGATGTTACATCAGATGAAGATGGATCTGCTCTTTCTCCCTCTGCTTGTGGAACTAACAATGTGTACTTTGTAGGTTAGCTGCTAGGCTGGTGCAATGTTTTCTGGCTTATAGGTTATGAATGACGGCTAGATCGCTTTTCAGCTAATTTAGCTAGAGTCAGTGCTTTATATCAGGTTTTGACGTCACATCAACTCATATGGACTTGGCCAAAAGGACGATTTGATTCTGCCACATTCACCGTGGACCCAGGCAGTGGTCTATTCAAATGTGCAAAGAAATAAAGTATTTTCCAGTTATCTTATGATCATCTCCTACTTTACAGTATAGGCTACATTGTAAACATAGCGGTAGACTTTTCCCTCACGGGATCAAAAGAGTATATATACTTATACTTTTAAAGAAATCAGTGAAGTAGCAAATCATAGCCAGATAATTATTTAAACCCTCTTAACTATAAATGTCACACAAGTCGAATTTCAGTTTGAAATAGGCTGTTAAAGTGGATTAAAAGCTGTGAAATGTACTGTAACCAAATAGCTCAGAACTGTCTCATTAGTCTAAATGTCAGCCAGTAGATTGACAAGGCTAAAGCCAGTTACAACTTATTCAATGCATTTTCTTCATGAAAATTTGTTTCAAGAATATATGTATCTGCATGTTGTCATGAGCTCTCTCTCTGCCTGGTAACACACGCTGATTGAAGTCTGATGACCTCCACCTGTTCCTGCTCTGCTCTGCTCTGCCTCACCCTCGTTACCTACCAGCTGCACTGCATTCACCACTCATCATGCCCTGTATATAAAGCCTTGCTTTTCAGTCCACACTTGTCAGATCGTCTGCAACCAGCACCAGTTACCTGCCTGTTTTGGAAAACGCCTCTGACTCTTTGCCTGTGATCCCAGACCCGCTCGACTACTTCTGTGTTCTCCAGCCCCGGTAATCTTGACCTGCCTTCCGTCCCTCTTCTACGAATACCGCCTAGTCCTTGACTGTACTGCTGCTTCGTTTCAATTGCTGTTGTGTGTGTGTTTCCCCCAGGACTTCCCGGATCATCCAGCTCCTGCCATCGCTGTTCGGCTACTGGGGGAACACACACACGCAGACTCTTGGAACTCCTGTACCCCCCCCGGAACCCCTGAAACCCCCTTAACCCCCAACCCTTAAATAAACTTTTGAACGTGACGCTTTTGTGGTCCTCGTCCTGTTTGGTGTCTGACACATGTGTTTCTATCCACTGTGAGTTGTGTTGAGTGTTCTTTTTTTTTTAATGTAGGAAGAGTTCTGATCAACTGTGGGATTAAAAAAAGTAAGGCTGTCAGGGACAGGGCAACGTTTACAAAAATAAGCAGGTAAACTGCAACAAATGGGAATATACGCAAAGAAATTGTTTCCATCAACTTAAATTGTGTTATAGGCCTACCTAATGCAATTCGAGAGTTAATCCACCCCCCTCTGGCTAAATTAATTTCTATGCACATATGAAGATTACATACGCATTCCAAGTGTTTCCAGTCAGGATATCTTATTGGTGTAAACGTGCATTAAAAAGATGTTTTGAAACCCAGCTTGCTGCTCCCTATGGGTAGAGTGACTAAGGTAGGAGAAGTAGAAGACTTCAAGGTAGCCTACATTCACCGTTCCTGACAGAAAAAGCAACAAAACATTGCAGTTATATATAAGTATTAACTTTATGACTATACTGTACATGATAACAGTGTTAGAAAAGCAAATGGCCCAAAAAGAGTGAGTGAGATTTGAGGGCTTTGCTTTGCGTCATGCCCAACAACATTCCCTGGTAACACTCCATAATAAGGTGCCATAATAAATAGCAAACTAGTAATTACCTAACCCTTTGTTAATATTTGTTAATTGTTACTAAAATATCTATTTGGCACAAGTTAATATTTTTTTCATCATTAATTAAATAGTTGTTTGCATAAAATCTGTATGTTAATGTTTTAGCAAATCTATTAACTAATATTGTATTAATATATGTTAATAGTTAACTACATATATTTTTTGGCACTAATTAACAGTTATTTCTTACATCATTTAAATGTTAAATGTTTGTTTACAAACTATATGCTAATATAAAAGTTAATGACATATTATTATTTATCTAGCTTTTCTGATTAGCTTTGTGGGCAATTTATGGAATTTATGGTTTATGGCTTTATGGTCTTGTGGGGTGTATAAGGCATCCTACTGCCAGTGGTTAGTTGTGTGAGAGTTTGCGCTCCTCTTCTTCCACTTCATCCATATTGGATACCTTTGTGGTTTGTTGTCCTGTAATTGGTGACTCTCTGTCTAGTCTTTGAAAATAGTGTACTCTTTGCCTTTGGAAGTACTATTTGGTTGCTGCTTGAATTTGGTGAAATTCAGGGGAGGGGGGTGTAACAGAGTTAGAAATGTAGTTTAGTGTTTGTATGTGATTTTCGTCGTAATTAAGCAGCTTTATTGAGATTGGTGTTTTGGAGCCCCCTTTGGAGAAACGCTATACTGCAGCTCTGCTGCGTTTTGTCCTTGTATTGTTGCCATAGCCGATCAGAAGCGGTATGCTTTGTGTGGGTACCTGATCTGCACGGGTTACCAGATCTGCATGATTACGTCATAATAGACGATGTGTCGCCACCTCATTCGTCCAAAGTCGAGAGTAGAATTCGGCCGGGTTTGAAGCGTAGCTGCTTAAGTGATGCCTGAGGTAAAAGTTTTAATATTTAAAGTGGACCCTTTCACAGCAACAGTGGTGTGATTAGCTGGTTTGTGTGACGTCACCTACGACTGGGCTCTGAACGCTGTCTGATTAACCCTGCTGTAATCGCGGGAAAATAAGCTAACTTTAGGTTATACTTTGATCTATTTTTATGTTTCTTAAGTGTAGCGCTATTGCATTGCTGTTTGACAGTAGTAAAATCAATCGTAAACTAGCTTGTATTTGCGAGTTATTTAGCTAATGCTATTGTATTGCTGTTTGACAGTAGTGAAATCAACTAAACTAGCTCATATTTGCAAGTTATTTAGCTAATGCTATTGTATTGCTGTTTGACAGTAGTGAAATCAACCGTAAACTAGCTCATATCCTAGTGGAAACATCATATAAGTATAACTGCAGCAGAAGTTTATTCTTCCTGCCGCTCTCAGAGTAGCACTTCCATTGTCAAAAGCAATCCTCAGCCAAAAGCTATATTTTCTGAAAGACGACTCTTGGATATCACCTTGTCGTGGGAAACAGCAGATCACCACCCTCCAGCTAGCTGCTAACAACAACTCTCCACCAATCAAGGTAAGTACATTAATTACTTGAATTTACCATAACAATTGCTTGATACCATTTTTGAAGTTACTTTCATGTTCCCATGGAGTATGGAGGTTAACTGGTGCCATAATTGATGTAAAAAGTAGTGATGCTCCGATTGAAGTGGCGTGAATGCGAGGCTATCGACCAGACGGATAAGCTACCGAGTTGAATTGAACATAGCCTCACGCAGACACACACACACAGTGAACCACTTTGCGCTTACGCAAATCTACTACGCAACCATGGCAAACGTATACATCTGGAGAGAGCTCCTGGCTAACTACCACGCTAGCTCATGTTACGTCTGTCAGTAGGCCCTAGTGCTCACTAAAATCATTAATGAACATTGCAAGACACTTATCTCTTATGATCCCAAAAAGATTTTCTTCTATTTGTTATCTAATGACATAGAAAACAATGAATTGCATCCACATTGCATCCTTATGCACTATTACATTACATTTGGCACTATACGCAACTTGTATTCACTAGCCTAAAACCGTGAGACTAAGGCCTAGTCCACACGTACCAAACCGATCTTTTTTTCCTCCGTCTTCCCTGGAACCATATCAAGATTATTTGCATCCAAACGGATCCATCTCAACACGACTCAACACGTTACTTCATACCCCAGGCCTATAGGTGCCACTGTTTCTTTACAGAAATTGACCAAAACGGTAACACTTTATTTTAATGTGTCGCTGTTACAGTGTACCTACCTAATTAGGTACAGTGGTACAACCTGTGTAACAACATGTACTATCAGGTACTATCATTGTACTTGCATTATGTATTTGTGAGTACCTACATATAGTTGTTACATTGTAATACTGAGTGCTTTTACAAAACTTTGCCAATTTGCCTAAATTTTCATCAGAGGCAACGAGCTGACCTGAGACCTGCTGGATGGGGTAAATCTGCCCATGATGGATTATATATACAAACCATTCTTGTTACTCTTTGATACAGTGGAATAAACCTATTAAGTGTACCAGTTAATTACTTACATGTGACATATGTTGTGTCTTCGATGTCTTGGAACAGGTCTACTAATTCACTACATAGTACATATATCAGCTGTGTTGGTACACACTTATTGCTCTTTGATACAGTGGCATAAACCCATTAAAATGAAGTGTACCAGTTAAGTACTTACAATTACATGTATGTTGTGTCATTGGTGTCTTGGAACATGTCTGCCATTACCCTACATACTGTAGTACATGTATCAACTGTGTTGGTACACATTTATTACTCTTTTGATACAGTGGAATAAACCCATTAAAATAAAGTGTACCAGTTAAGTAGTGACATGTACATATTATATACATCCTGTCAATGATGTCATGCATCCTGTAATTGATGTGTTGAAACGTGTCTGCTGTTACACCACACAGTACATGTGAATTAGTAGACCTGTTCCAAGACGTCGAAGACATAACATGCATGTCATATGTACATGTAAGTAATTAACTGGTACACTTAATAGGTTTATTCCACTGTATCAAAGAGTAACAAGGTTGTAGCAGCACAGCTGTTACATGTACACTGAAAATAATGAGGCCTTGACTGGAGCTAAGAATGGTTTGTATATCAAATCTATCATGGCCAGATTTACCCCATCCAGCAGGTCTCAGGTCAGCTCTTTGCCTCTGATGAAAATTTAGGCAAATTGGCAAAGTTTTGTAAAAACACTCAGTATTACAATGTAACAACTATATGTAGGTACCCACAAATACATAATGCAAGTACAATGACAGTACCTGATAGTACATGTTGTTACACAGGTTGTACCACTGTACCTAATTAGGTAGGTACACTGTAATAGCGACACATTAAAATAAAGTGTTACCACCAAAACTTGCGCTTTACAGGCTAGGACGAAATGGCTAGTGCAAGGAAACTAGAATTGTTTGGGTGGACTGATGGTGAACTGTCAACTGTAGTCAACTGTAAAACTAATAAACTTTATTTTACGGTTTGTGAAGGGTGCAGTCCCGTCCTCTATTTGGCTAACGCAGGTAGGCCTAGTAATCACCTTTACTTTCTTTGGTTGTAGGATATAGTCCGTGATTCACATTAGTTTTGGCTATCACCGCAATTAGGCTAATAAACGCAAGGCTTACCCAAGTTCTAGGCTATTCTGTCGCCACATTTATAATATTGCTATAAAACCTTCGTTAGTAACAGTCAATACTTTTGCCTGCATCAAATCTCGCATTCAGTGTACTACCATCGGCTTAATGTGAGTTCTAAGCGTCTTTGTATGCTTATATCTGTTTTCACTCGACTGTGAATGCATGTATATGTTGTAAGACATGTAAAATAAATGAATGACACTGGCACTACGCACACGGGTTTCCCGTTTACCAACAAAACTAGATGCGCGCGCAGCCGTGAGGCAAAAGCCGCTTGGTGGCCGTCCATAACGTCCTAAACTTGGTTGCGCACGCATGTTTTCGTGACGTTCCATAGAAATCCATGTAGCGGTTTCGCTGTCTAAACGAATTCAAACGGGCTACGGTTTCAGATTTTTCCACTCTGGGACCAGGTTTCAAAAAAGTGCGGTTTCGGGCAGTGCGTTTACAGGATTCGTTTGGACGTTCGGCCAAGACGAAGCAAAACCTCTGTGTTTAACCTAAAAAGCGTCTCCGTGTGGACAGGCCCTGATAATTACTCTCACGTATTTCTTAAAGTGACAGGCACTCAATTACACCTACACATCACCAATGTGCACTCAATTAGACCTATACACCACATTAACAATATGCCTAAGTGTAATAGTTTAAAAATCAATATGAAGTATTCAAATGACTAAATATGTTTAGCTACTAGTAATGGTGCAATCATTGGTACAATTGGTGCAAATTCTGATAGATTATAGATAAAAGATTTTCATTCCCCTGCCATTCTGTGATCGGCAATCGGCAGATCATGATTTTGGTGATCGGCCCCAAAAATGCTGATTGGAGCATCTCTAGTAAAAAGAGCAAAGAGAGGCTGAGTCTCACAGAAATAAAGATATCGAGATATTCATCTCTGTGAAAACTTCTTAAACTGCTTGGTTTTTACTGCAGGTACGTTAATCTTATAATATCAATAAGGACCTAGGTACAATAATGTTACCGTTAGCATTGGTTGAGTGATGGAGGCCAATTTGATTGCATTTGTAGAAAACTATAAATGCGGTTATACCAAGCAAATTGATAGCAGCACTGTAATTGTATCTTTTGACTGTCATCTCATTCTGGCCTACTAACAAGCTAAGTAAGTTAGCCACAACGTTCCCTAACGCGATGGTTTTCTAATGGAAAATATACCTGAAAGATAACCTGTCTATGATGCAAACACCGGGCTGGGACATTTCTGCTTGCTAAATAGGTTTTTCTGCTGTTGATTTGTCACAGTCCTTGGTGGCCCTGTCAGTGCTTTGTAAAGTGTTGCATTAAGACCACAAAAATTATGACTGCAAAGCCAACAGTAGTCATACCTCCATCATCAAGTTTGCAGATGACACAGTGATCTTGGGCCTGATTAGTAACAACAATGAACAGTTCTACTTGGATCAGGTTGATGAGGTGGCACAGTGGTGTCAATCTAACAGCTTGACACTGAATATCAATAAAACCAAGGAAATGGTAGTGGATTACAGAAGGCAGCAGCAGAACTACAGTTACACCCCACTAATGATCAGCGGGCAACCTGTAGAGAGAGTCACAAGTTTTAAATACCTTGGTGTCCACATTACTGAAGACTTAACATGGACTGTTAACACTCAATATGTTCTGTAAGAAGTCCAGACAACGACTCTACTTCCTTCGTCAGCTAAGGAAATTCAAAGTTTCTACATCCATCATGAAGGCCTTCTACACTTCAGCGGTTGAGAGTGTTCTAACTGGTAGCATCATCACCTGGTATGGGAACTCCACAGTTAGAGATTGTAGTACTCTGCAGAGAGTAGTGCGCTCAGCTGAACGTACTATAAGAACTCAACTCCCTGCTCTACAAGATATCTATTCCAGAAGAGTACTCCTAAGAGCCCAAAAGATTCTGAAGGACTCTTCTCATCCTAACAATGGATTATTCCTACCGCTGAAATCAAGAAGACGCCTATGTAGTCACAAAGCCAGAACTGAGAGACTCAGGAGAAGTTTTTATCCCCAGGCCATCCGAACTCTGAACTCACACTATACTGACTTTGCACTCATTCACTCCTCAGCACTCATGACCCCCCCCCCCCCACACACACACACACACACCCACACACACCTACAAGACTTTTAGCACTTTTACATCCCTCTCCCTATGCTACAGACCTTTTATTTATTTTCTTATTTCATCACATGTCAAAACACACACACACACACATATATCTGACTTTCTCCAACTTTTGCACACTTTTTATTTATTATTTTTGATTTCTCCTCCATCTACCCATGTCCTTGATTGCCTAGCCTTTCTGCCCCCCCCCCCCCCACCCCCCATACATACAGCACACTGCTTGCTACAGTAAGCCTCCTCTACATACTTGCTGCACACTGCCCCCCCCCCCCCCACACACATACACAGCACATTGTCTTCAGGATCTTCTCCAACACACATCCTCTACATACTTACAGCACACTGCCCCCACCTACCCACACACACACTACACACACACACACAGTCACTGCTACACTCCCCTCCCGCCCACACACACATCTTCACTGTCATCACTCACATACATCATACATACAGTACTCTGCTTGCAATGCAATAGTAAGTCCCTGCCCCCCCCCCCTACATACACAGCACATTATTTCATCAGGAAGCTTCTCCAACACACATCCCCAACATACTTACAGCACACTGCCCCCCCCCCCCCCAATACACAGCACATTGTCTCATGAGGAAGCTTCTCCAACACACATATTGCACACTGCCCTCTCCCCACATACACAGCACACTATCCCATCTCCCCTGTCATCCCCCCAACACACACACCAAGACCCCTGGCAGTTGGGTTAGCCCCTTGAGCCGTGGATCTGCCCAAGGTTTCTTCCTTGGTAAGGGAGTTTTTCCTTGCCCCTGTTGCTCTTGGGTGCTCCTTGTTGGTGCCCCCCACCCAATCCCAATCCTTCCCCACCTTTTTTATGCAGCCCTTGCCACTTAATCTACTAAACCCCTCTTCTACTGCACTTTTTACCCCCCCCCCCCCCCCTCCCATTAATGCACAAATAGGCTGACACCAGACATAATTTCACTGCATTTCTTACTTCCAGTAACTATATGAATGTGACAATAAATTTCCTTGTATCCTTGTATCCTTGAAAAGTCTCAAGAAGCATCTGAGCTTTCGTTCATTCCCAACCGGTCATTCTCAAACACCCACTAGGCTACTTCAATACTCTATTTTCAAAATTAACGCACCCGTGATCTACATCTAAACCAAATATTTTATAAAAGGTCAAAAATGACCTTTGTTTTTGATAGCTGTTAAACTGCATGGAACTGACAGAGATGTTTTTGTTTATTAATAAATAAATAAATAAAAATATAACATTATGCTGATACCTTCTGCTTTTCCCAAATACAATGTAGCCTACAGGTGTAAGTGACCTTTCATCAATCCAGTTGCAATGGATGAACTGTGATGAACTGCCCTACTTGTGATTGTTTAGAGATTTTAAAGGTTTTATAACAATGCAACATCTTCTTTGGCTATTCTACAATCAATTCACCTTTTCAGCACCAGTAGGCTACTTTCTGTGCAGCCGCACACACACACTCAGGCATGCCAAACAAGCATACACAAAAGTTTCAAGAGTGGGGGATGGAGTAAAATATGGAGACAAATTGAAGTGTGATTTATTTTCGTGGAACGGATTGAAAGTATGTGTTTAACTAGGTGGCGCTGTACATGAAATGAGTGGTTATGGAATGGGTTGACATGGCCCATTGAGATCAACATACAAAAAAAAATGGTCCTCCTAAACCTTACGGTTCTCGAGATATTCGAAAAAAACTGTGTCTGCCCTAGAAACTGTGTCTGCCCTACCCTCCTAACTAAACCTATCCTGACTAAACCTATACCTGCGCGGCGGTCATAATTACAAACAGTAGGTAAGACTGCATGTTTTGGTGGCTAGCTGGGTAGTTCTGTAGTTCAAGGTTTGACAGGCTAGAAGTTCACAATTCAAATTTCCACTGGAGCTCCAAGCGGATTTCTACACGCAGCCTTCAACACTGTTTACAGCTCTTTGAGTCACGGTAACATGTATTTTTTTGGTACATAGCTAATTTAGATACACGTGTGGGTGCTTGTGTTTCTTTAGGAATCCGCCGTCTTAAGAGGTTGGAAATACATACATACATCGATGTTTGATGGCTAGCTATTAAGTGACATAGTCTACACTAAGAGGCTGGAAATACGTAAGACAGTACATCGATGTTTGGTGGCTAGCTGGTAGTTCTGTATTTCAAGGTTTGACAGGCTAGAAGTTTGCAATTTAATACTGCAACTAATGTTTTATTTGTTTATATTACAAAAACGGTAGGTAGGCCTATCGGTGATTGGGCGGCTTGCCGGCTAGTTCAATATTTCAAAGACACTTGCGTTCCTTCCTGTACGTTGGGTCCTTCAACAGAAAACAATAAACTCAGGCGAATTATCGAACAGCAAACAACATTCTGACCAATGAAATTCTGGAAGTGCAACGGCTAATAGACCAATCAGAATGTATTTTATTTATTTTGTGACGTAATCATGCAGATCTGGTAACCCGTGCAGATCAGGTACCCACACTTTGCATTGCGTAGGTTGACTGTATAAAGCACTCCCCACTTTGTTTTAATTTTGTAACTGTAAAATGCTGTTTAAGTTGAAAACTTTGATATACCACCTGTATTATGTTACTTTACATGTATTGTTAAGATTTGGGTGCAATGCTAGCAACTTAGAGAACGTTTATTAATGTTTTCATTATGACCACGAGTTCATACACACGGAGTCTAACGTGACTAGCTGAACTGTAAACTTCGCTAGCAACTTTCCATGCATTTAATGTAGTTTAGCTTAGTGTGCATGGAAAGTGCAATTCAGTCTAGCAGGAAATGAATGTACATTTAGTTTAGCATTATGTTTATGCATTACCTCCGTATGGTCTACATCTGTGAGTGTTTAGTGAGTCTCAGAATATTAATAAACTCGTTCTGTGCACCTGAACATTCCATGTCGCATGTCTCCCTTGCTAGTTGGGCTGACAGTGATGGTGTAGGAATGATGCATGTAATATAGCCCATTCAACTACTTGTTGTTTTGTTTTAACTTTTCCTAAAGGAATAAATGTGATAAGCCAGTTTTGGTCTCAGTCCCTTCACCGTCTGACTAGTTATATATTACTAATATATTAATAAAGCTTAACCAACTTTATTATAAGGGTCCCCCATACTGATAGTTATATATTACTAATATATTAATTAAGCTTAACCAACTTTATTATAAGGGTCCCCCATACTGATAGTTATATATTACTAATATATTAATTAAGCTTAACCAACTTTATTATAAGGGGCCCCACGCTTATAGCTGTACACTACTAATTAATTAATTTTAAGATTAACCAACTTTATTGCAAGCGGTTCCGGCGCCGACAAGAGTGGCAGCATGTCAGGTAGCTTCGTGTTTTTTTCTTGAATTTCCCCTTGGGGATCAATAAAGTATCTATCTATCTATTGTAATGATCCTATGGAGAGCGGTTCATATTGGGATAGGCAGAAGCACAGTTTAATAACAATTAGTTAAATAATAATAAGTCATTAACTTTTCTATTAACATATAATTTGCAAATAAACATTTAACATTTAAATGATGTAATAAATAACTGTTAATTAGTGCCAAAAAGACATTTAGTTAACTATTAACACATATTAATACAATATTAGTTAATAGATTTGCTAAAACATTAACATACAGATTTTATGCAAACAACTAATATTTAATTAATGATGAAAAAACTATTAACTTGTGCCAAATAGATATGTTAGTAACAATGAACAAACATTAACAAAGGGTTAGGTAATTACTAGTTTGCTATTTATTAGGGCACCTTATTATGGAGTGTTACCCATTCCCTAGCTATTCTAAAATCCCTGGAACCTACTCATTTGTTCTAACAGACATCTCATTTCATTGACCAGTGTTTACACTTCGTCCAGCTGCCAAAGACACATCCTCCACCACATTTTTCATTTTCTCGAAAAATGCACTCTAGTTGCCATCTGGTTTCATACCTGCTTTCCAAATGAAACATCTCAGCAATAGCTTGACTCTCTCTCTTGCTCTCTGAGCAAATGACAAGTTAATTTACACCACTGACTTGTGCATGCAGCAAAGGATCCAAATAGTGTTTGGGCAGATAAGAAGATTAAGCAAACAACAGGCAACTAGTTAAAACTGCATTTTGATAAATTGCTATTAAGAGTTTTCTTGAGAGACCCACCAAAAATGTAGCCGTTGTGTCAAATAAGAGGTGTTGGATCTACCAGGAACCTTCGTATTTTGCTTTCTGGCTATCATACTGATGTTTTGTCCTGACTACTGGATTTCCTGGTAAACATTGCTATTACCCTGGGATATCTTTCAGGTAAGAGGACAGGAAAGAAGAGAAAGCTGACAGCAGATGAAGAAGTAGTAGCAGAACAGGTACATATCTCTTTGAGCTTATCCACCCTGATAGTGCCCACAGTGGGGAAAAAAAAGAGTTATCTTCTGCCTTACAAGCTCAATGGTGTCCTCAGTGGGTTTGTGACACAGAAACTGCCAGCGATGCACAGTGACGAGCAATGTCTGTCACAAATCAGGCCAGCGTGGAGCCACTGCTTCCTCCATGGGCCTGATTGTGATTAATGAGGAGGGTGAAATGTGCTCGGTCCAGACACTTTTAACTACAAAAGGAGCATCACTATTAGAGGCATTTTACATTGTAACCCATTAATTTGTGTCCATGTCCTGCTCTTAATGTTGTGTATTAATCATGAGGTGGCTGAGGACAGATAGGCTCACATTCATCAGAAAGAGAAACATTTTGATATATGTTCAGCCTGTGGATGCCACAACACATCTCTCTCTCTCTCTCTTTCACTCATTCACAAACACACACACACACACACACACACAGACACACACACATCTCCCTTGAAGCACTGGCAGTGTTTTGAAGATATGCACTATGTCACAGCAATCATATGAAACACTTCTTTCAGAATATCATGGCTCTGTTTTGGGCTTTGATCAAAGCCAACAATGTCAATTTCAAGAACAGAGTGTCGAAGTAACGCATGATGAAACTGTCAGAAAGTTGTTTCAGCTCTCCTGTGCATCTTAAAATAAGCATTCTGTTGCTGCTGCCTCTGTCTCTGCATGTGTCTTTTTTTAACTAGTTTTCAGGATTTCTTCGAGCATTTTGACAAACGTGTCCTGTACCCTCTTGGAATTAATTGAGTGCTCTCTGTGTGGATAATGTTTGTTTGCTTGCGAGGCATCCCTCGTCGGGTAAGTTGATACGAACATGCCCTTGGAGCAAATGACATGTGGTTAGAGTAATACGTGGAATATAATCTGCAGAAATGCTGACAGAGCACTTCGATGAACAGGGACGGCACCCTGAGCCAACATAATTTAACAACACATTAATCTTTACGCTAATTCAGTCAATAACATATTAAGCAAACTATAAAACTAAAATTAATGAGAGGGAGGAAGATGCCTTGGCCCTTAAAGCACTTGAGAAAGCACTGCTAGTCAGCACCACTGGATGTGCCAAGTCACTTGTTTTTGTACTTACACTTTCTGAATAAATGCTTGACTTGATGTGAAGCATGTGAAACTACTTGGATGTAAAACCTGTGCATATTGTTTTACTGAGGTTTAAATAGGATAATGGTCCTACTGTGCTATCGATGATGGCTGGAGGATTGTTCTTTACCTTTAAGAGTTACCATCATCATCATCATCACCATCATCATAATCATCATCATCACCATCATCATAATCATCATTATCATCGTCGTCATCATCATCATCATCATCAGTGTTCCAGCAGATCAAAGGTCTCAGTCTACTGATAAAATGTGTGGTTTAGCTGTGCTTCATATCAAAGTATATGCATACTATAAGCCTCTGTACACAAGAGATATGATGGAAACAAAAATAAACATAAAATCAACCAACACTGTCTACCTTTCAGAAGAATGAGCAGCATTAATTCAAGTAATAATGTGTCGGCATGGAGGGAGTTTTTCCCCACATAGTTTATATTATTTATGTGTCGGCATGGAGGGAGTTTTCCATAGTTTATATTATTATTAATATTTCCCCACATAGTTTATATTATTATTATTATTTACCCACATAGTTTATATTATTTACGGGACAGCATTGTCCATTTGAGCGGCAAATGAGCATTCATAGCAATTTTTCCCAGCATGGTGGCTTAAATAATATTTCGAAATTCTAGTCAGTCGGAGTTTGTTCCTATTCTGTGATGTGGCCTGCTGGTTGGTCTGCGGGACACCTGGGCCTCCGAGTCGTCGCAGAGACTCATGGGGCAAGTGTGGGGGTCAGAGCGGACGTGCCAACGTAATGCAAGACCTGGAGGTAACCTTAGACAGAAGCCGCAACCTCAAGGTATAAACAAGACTTTCTCTCACACTCACACAACCTCTCCCCTCAGTCTGTCTAAGGACCAATGTCAATATGTAGTCAAATGTAACCATTTATGAAAGAGGACCAACGCATGGCCAGCCCGAGGCATAAGCGAACTAAGCGGCTGCTTGGGGCCACCAGGGGGCCCCCAATCAAATTTCTTTTTTTTTTTCCATAATAAATAACGTAAACAAGTGACATCAATGAATGAATAAATGAAACAATTAATAATTCAAAACAAGAAAATTCTGATTTCATGATCAATATGCCTGCCTACCTCTACTGTGTCTGCCAGCCTTTGAGTCACGCACATAAACTAGACACCTCGGGTGTATAGACAATAAGTGCAAACACTGCATCAAGTTCAAAAATCGGAAAAGTCGAAAACAGAAAGAAGAAAATGACAGGAGGAGAAAAACGAGCAAGATACAGGTATGTTTGCATGATTATTTACAGTATGTTTTGTGCTTGAGGTAGCTAGCTAGCTGTCATGATCAAATATAAGCCATCACCAGAACTAAATCCCCGCCATCAACAGAGAAATATCTCCTAGGGGAGATATTTCTCTGTTGATGGCGGGGATTTAGTACTACTACTAATAATAATATATTATATTTATCTAGGTGTATTTCAGATGTCAAGGATATTGGGATTGTTTTGGATGTTCAATCAAGCATGTACCCTAGCTCTAGGTGGGCTTATGTTGTAAATTAAAGTTAGCTAGCTGACTGAAGTGGACATTAGCACTACAGTAGCTACATGAACACGTAGCTGAAGGCAAATTTACTACAGAGGGATTGTTTCTGATTTCGCACCTGAAAGTGTTGATAGTTTATTACTGTTCAATGATATGTAACATAGTGGTAAGTCTGATAGCAACAGCAGGCTAAGCCCAGGCTCCCAGTCCCAACCCCAACCCACTGACTAGCGCGACTCTGGGCATCGATAACGTTTCAGCTTCATATGCAAAGATGGAACAGTAAGTGCGCTCTGCTCTAAGATCTTTGGAGAGAGATGGTAGTGTTTGAGAAAATATACCATGTTGGGTGGGGAGACTTCTGTGATGAAAATAGACTTAAATTTGATTAAGATAGTGGCGAGTGATGTAGCGGTGCTACCCTAATATTTAGGCTGCAGTAGATCACCATGTTAAGCGTTCACCATACTGCAATTATGCCTCATTTGCCAATAGAATATGAATTGTTACATGTGGAATTGCTTGTTGATGAGTGTAAGTAATGATAGCAAAATAAACTCATTCTGCTCGAACAAATATGCACTTTTTTTTTCAGAGACACTGTTGAAGTACTCTGGAGCACATCTCTACCTCTACCTAACTCTACCTCTGACACAGAAGGTGAGGTTTTCTTGAAGGCAAATGGTTACATAGCCTGTTAATATCACATGACACATTTACCATAGTTTTTTTTTAAAAATTTATTTATGTATTTATTTAATCATTCCAGGTTCGTCCACTGCAGAGTTGCAGATGCCTGAAAGCCAGGAACGAAGTAGGAATAAGTATCTATTTTTTGGGACATTTTATTTTTGAATGTTAATGTTTGTCTATTTTGGTTTTATTTTGTAGTTGAACATTGCTCATTTAATGCACATTTGCGGATTTGTTCTGCAAATCTGTTGAAAAACAAGTCATTAAACTGATGTACTGTAACAAATATAAATGCAGTTGTATTTTGTTATTTGTCAATTCAACTTCAGTAAACCACCCTTAGTGCTTCACTTTGAATATGATGTTTCAAATAAATCTGTGATTTTAGTACCCTCTAAGATTAAAAGGTGACAGGGTTGGTGTAAATAACAACTATATTAATACATTGGTTTACCAAGCACATGGGGCCAGAAGTCTAGAGCGGAGCCCCAAAACATTTTTGCCATGTGAGCATGGATGGATTACTGAATGAGCCTACCGAGCCCAAGAGGTCAAGGGACCCTGAACCCCAAGTAGTTGTGTGAAGTCACTACCTATATAAATTAAAAAGCAAAAGTCTATGAATCTGAACAAATTTAGGTACTGCCCTTCTCCAGCTGACCATCCCAAAAATGCACCAGAATACAGGATATCACATCTACCAAATTCAGAATTTTCTGGGGGGGTACCCCGAGACCCCCCACTCAGCCTACAACCACACACACACCCGTTTGTACCCACATTTGCACAAATAGGGTAGGGGGAGAGGGTCCTTATGCATCTGTGTCCAGGGGGGTAGTAGTTCATATTCAGTCACTGTATTAATAGATAACCTCTATTCATTTATAATATAACATTATAGTGTGAAGTTGTCAATTATCGCCAAGCACAGGTGACTCTGCGTTGTGGGAGGGGGCCACCAAATCAAATTCTGCTTAGGGCCCCCAAAAGGCTCGGGCCGGCACTGGACCAACGTCAATATGTAGTCAAATGTAACTGCACACGTTTCTATTTGCACGTTAGTAGGCTGTAGTGCAAACTTTTATTAATGTGAATCAAGTAATAAAAATAAAAATATTAAGGTTATTCAGATTGCCTTGGGAGAATGTACTAAAATAAGTGCTGTAGGCTGTTGATGATATGTAGTTTGTTTGAAAAGTACATAATATGTCCAAATATTGCACATATACCTTTTAATAGAATTTTACCCATGACTGACGGGTCTAATACATTTTACATACACATGAATCAAACACCTTAGCAAATTCAAAGTGTGGAGGAAAATTGAAAAGTGTGTGTGCTGCAGCAGGACTGTGTGTGAGTGTGTGGCTGGATACAGTGAAGGGAGACAGACACATATAAAGAGAAATAAGGAGAGCGGAAAGACAGAGAGATAGTTGTTACATGCTTTTATGTTTAATGTGATATATGCACCAATTAACGTTTGCAGATATCTACATAACAAGAAAATGCAACTTCAATTAACGAGAGAGGAGAGGCAGTAGCATTTTTATTGCTGGGAGGAAATCCAATAAATATAATTTAGTAGACATTTAATTTAGCTTGCGTGTTTGGAAAATGGAATATCCCGTAAGACATTGTACACCACGCTTGAACTTTATGGGGAGTAAACATTGTTGAGAGTTGATTGGATAATACCGATCTCTCCAATCTCTCCGATCTCTCTGGCGTGTTTCATATTGGCCTGATGACATAATGAACCATTGTGCTGACTAACTGCTCTCAGTGTCATAACAAACCAACTGAATGACTGACCTGGGAGAGATGTAAAGTTCTTTCTCACATTTTATGCATTCTTGGGAACTTCAATACCTGGTGAAATCAGAGGGATCACACACACACACAAACACACACACACACACACACACACACACACACACAGATACAGTACACACACACACAGATACACACATACAGTACACACACTCACACACACTCACACACACACACACACTCACACAGAGAGAGAGAGAGAGATACACACAACACACACACACACACACACAGATACACACATACAGTACACACACAACACACACACACACACTCACACACACATACACTCACACAGAGAGAGAGAGAGAGATACACATACAGTACACACATACACACACAGCAGCAGCAGCGTTGGATTCCCCAGTGCAGAGCAGCAGTCCCTGAGCCTAATCGCTTTAACCTTCCTCATCAGGTTCTCAGTAAATACATTCCTAATTCATCATTTTCTATATTCCATGGTTCACTCTCCCCGAATATGGGGAAATCATTTGAAATTCTCCACTTGATGAGCTTCTGCTCAGCAGTAATTACCTCGGCACAATAAATGGAGGCTGCGGTGGTGTAACAGTCTGCAGCACACCTCGGCAGAGTCGGGAAGTAGAATTTTTAAAAAAAAAAATTGAATGAAAGAATAGATTGGGAGCGAGAGAAAAAAAGTAATTCCTTTGTCTCTCAAAACCTCTTTCAGTCCAAGACTGTCTCTCATAACCTCTTTCAGTCCAAGACTGTCTCTCTGTGTGTGTGTATTTATATATTTTTTAGTATTGTTCTGTTAATGGAGGGAACTGTGAGTAAATATTCTGTTGTGTGTGTGTGTGTGTGTGTGTGTGTGTGTGTGTGTGTGTGTGTGTGTGTTGTGTGTTATGTGTGTGTGTGTGTGTGTGCTTTTGTGTATGAGAGAGAGCAGTGTGGTGCTCAAACGGTGAAGGGTAATTGCTTGGGTTGGTGTGTCCTGCCAGTGTGTGGAGGTGGCTTATTTCTGAAGACATGCCCTCCAAAAAGTTCATGCAGTGCTCGTGGCAACCAGGAAGGGAGGGCTGTTGGAGGGGGCGATGGGGGTGCCACCAGGACGATGTGGCACTGCACGATGATTAAAGTGTGGGGTGACACCAAGAGCACAGTGGGTGAAAGTTAATCGTGTCAACAGCACAGACAAGGACACATTTATCCTCGGTTATAAATCGGCTCTGGAAATACACCTCTGTCCTGAAAGGCTGAAATAGACATACTTACTTTGTGCATCATTCTTAAATACAACTCTTGAAATACAACTCTCTGAATTAGTCTTGGTGGAATAACCTCTATTACTCTCTTTTCCTGAATCATTCTGTTTGCGTAAATAACTACTAGAGCCAATGAGAAAATCATATATGGGTAGTTAGAAAACTATTATATAACATTGAGTTAGAAAAGCATATGAGTAAGATTGTTTGATGGTGGATGACTGTGCCGTAGTATCATGAAGGGAAGAATAATTGATTGGTTGGTTGTGGAAATAATAGGCTAGATGTGTTCATTTCAGCTTTGTTGACACAAAAGGGTCTTACTTGTCCTCTTCACCCAAAAGGAAACAGATAAAAAGATGAAACAATAATCACTACACTCAGATATATTAACCCTTAGAACTCCAGCGATGGGCTTTTCCAGCAGAAGTGTCGGCATGGAGGGAGTCACTAATTATACAGAATCTAAAAAATACTGACACCCACACCTCTGTGACAGACACAATTATATCAGCACAGCTGTTGCACTTAACGACTAGCATTTAAGACCTGCATGTTTGGCATACTTATTCTTTGGCAAATTGCTTTCTGTCTGTCAAACGCAGAGGCAGGCATTTGTCTAGTTGAGATGTTGAGAAAGTTGAAATGTGATTTACAGGGCCATTAGCGGACAGTCTCGGGACAGAGGTCCCAGATGGATAGGGAAAACATATTGCAATGTCACCGAGCGACTGTACAGGTTGCCGAGAGGGTGGTGTGTGTGTGTGTGGGGGGGGGGGATTGCAACGGTGGCTGCTTAGAGGCTCTTCCCGGCAAGGGAATTACTGGTAATCAACCATGTAATGCCTTGCCAGTCATATTGTGAGAGCACAGCTAAAGATGGATGGCTTTAGATGACAGACCAGTGCTCAAAAATAAAACGTTGTGGAAGGAAGACTGTGGGTTCTCTGTGTGTAGTCATACTGTAAACTCAGACAGGACCAGGAAGAAAAATGTACTGAATAAGAGAGGGATGAGAGAAGGGAGGGAGAGAAGGGAGGGAGAAAGAAACAGAGAGAGGGAAAGAGTGAGATGCTATACCAGAACCTAAAGATGGGTCATTATTATTTTAAACCTACCTCTCTACTCTTAAACCTTTCACCTCACGGGAGCGCGGATGTTTCCACCATGCGTGACTTGTCTGTTGTCTTTGTATGGCCACTTAATAGGAGTGTGGTGGTCCCAGGGGGGTCTTCCCTGTGGCTTGAGTGGGCCAGGGGGCTGCGGTGACATGTTTTACTTGAAGCCAAGCAGTGCCTGCTTGACCGACTAGAGTCAGCGGAAAAAGCCAAAAACCTTGACGGTCTTCCATCTCAGAGCATGTGAGCTGTCAACATCTATTTGGGAGTGTGTATTCATTCCTCTCTCTTTTTCTCTCTCTTTATGTTTCTCTCTCTCTCATTCTATCTCTCTTTGTGAGGCTTTTATTTATTCATCAGTAAATCTGCATCAATGGGGGGCATGCTGAAAAACATAAGGAACCAGTGGAGTCAGGCCGGTTAACAATCGAGTTGGCAGCACTCACAAGAAAGAAAATGGCTGGGCCATTGATCCTGATCTTGCTGAAAGTCAAACCCAATTTCACAAGGTCAGATGTGAAGAGAGTAGTTGCCCAGCTTGACAACTCTAAACCCACTCTGAAATGTTACAGCTTGCAAAAAGATTACCAAGTTGTCGATACCACTGATAACGGCCGCCGAGGTGTCCTGTTATACGGAGTTAATGGACGAGGGCGAGCCCATTAATTCCGTATAACTGGACACACCGCGAAGGCCGTTATCCCGCGTATATCCCGGTTGCCACTGTAAAGCAAAGGAAACATGCGGTTCCGTTTAAAAAGAAGCTCACTAGTTCAGCTTGTTGTACAACTTTCGTTGGCCCTATAACAGCGATAGCATGGACAGTTAGCTTGTTTACAGTTGATTCCACTGTTGTGAAGCCTGCAACCAAAGATTCTAGAGCGCTGCAACCGTCGTCCTACTATGGTTGTTATAGTTACCATTCATAAGCATTGATATGGAACGGTGTCCTGTTATTCAGAATTAATAACCACCCCACCAGCCAATCAGAAAAAGAGTATTTCTTCTCTCCGGGTGATAATAAGATATACTGTACAGACATCTTCCTTCCTAGATTCTCAGAGGAGTTATGCAGCTTGACTTCTTATAAGTGTTCGGCCTAAATCAATATTAGGTGGTGCAATGTTTAATTGATGAATCTAAGTGCATGGAGAAGATGAGCAGATTTGGACTCCTGGCCTCTGCTGAGAAAACAAAGCCCTACCCTCGCTGTGAATCAAGGCTACATGTAGGCCATCATTTAGTCTGAGGTCCAACTGGATAAACCCATGTGGATAAACCAAGGGATGATGTCATGCATATGCCAAGACAGGAAGCAGGCCTGCTGTATGTAATCGAATAGACTCGGCTGGTACCAAATAAATGGTGCACATTATGTTTATGGACAATACGGTAAACTTATCCACCAATATGAATAAGGGGGTAAACGCTGATTGGCTAAAGAGGTGTCTGCATTTGCATATGACACCTGGCCGAGGATTGGCCAAAATTACAAAAAAAGGTGGTGTTCTAACACCAGATCTAGCGGGTAAAAGTTGAGTCCCTAGGGAGCGGATTTCAGAATTTGTGCATCTTCTCAGGCCTGGTTCCTGGATTCCGCTGCAGAGGACATCCATCCATTCACATCTCCTGCCTGGCTGTACTTAGTCTCTGTCTGTTCAGAGCTGGAGGATTTATGAATAAAGACGTTTAGTGGCTACTTCTCATCTCAGACTGTTCTCCGCGGGTTGCATATTGTTCAGAATATAATTGGAGGTTCGGGTAGAGGCTTTTTTACACCACACCCACTCAGTGTGCAAGAGTCCATTTTCTTAGTAAGGCAGCAATACTAATGCCAAAATGCATAAAAATAGTATCTAAATATTGTATATAATCTACAGATGGTAGGTTGTGTGGATATATCTATTTGGAAATCAGTTTAACTGACACATTTTCTGTTAGCATATTTCACAAGTCAGAGAGGTCAAAAGCTTTTCACCCAATTTAACCTGAGAACATTTGTCTTGAAATTGGCAGTGATTTACTGTCGATATTGAACCACATCCTAATGAACAAATAAAATGCCACAGTTATAGGCACAGCAAATGTAACAACTGAACATCTCAATTGATTGAATACACTTTCATGACATACACTGACCCTTTTTTTTATTGTCAGATCAGATGTACTTTTTCAGTCAAAATATGCACGTGTGGTAACCAAATAATCTCAAAATATTGAGATGTATCTCCACAATAGACTAACAAGTATATCTGATTACACAGAGATTAAACTGTATACTGATGGCTTTATCCCTGATCAATAGTGTCCCAAAGAAGGATTAATCCAATCAATATCTGATAGCTTTGCTTTGTGGTGCTATAAGAATATAGAGCCTTTATCAGGAGGATAAGTCATTCAATTGGACTCCCGCCATGACACATGGCTGTGCCCTTGTCTTAATTGTTACAAATAGCATACTAGAAAATGAAAGCA
The DNA here is from genome assembly GCF_018492685.1 of Alosa sapidissima. NCBI lineage: Eukaryota > Metazoa > Chordata > Actinopteri > Clupeiformes > Clupeidae > Alosa > Alosa sapidissima. The sequence goes on from NC_055970.1 coordinate 738,375, forward strand.
TGCTTAGCACAACATATTGAAGTCAATGCCCAATCTTACTGTCTGACACTAAGCTTGTTTTATTGGTCCATAATGCAATGTGCCTATTACACTGGTGGATAAGTCAACCCATATACCACGTATAGCTACTGCAAGACTGCAAGATGGAGTGAGAGCTAATGAGATGGAAATGCTTTGTTAGGCTGGTACTGAATTGACTTGACACGAAGCATGAAATATTCAAAACAATTAAGTAACCTGAAGTAATTACAAGACTTCATAGCAGGTAGAGCTCACCTGTTCTTCAAGCAGGCTCTGCAAAATTAATAAATAAAAATGTACCAGAGCATATACTTTATCACTTTCTGGAATTATCAAAAAAATAATATACATGCGTTAACACACGCATGCATGCACCTGACAAAATTCTGTAACTATTGTATTGTATGTTTCAACTAAAATGCAGCGCCTGACTTTACTGTGGCAGTCAGAAAGGGAACAGATGCAATACCACACGTCCTATGGAGACATTTCCTAGAGACAGCTGAAGAAATGTCTCTGCATTCCTGTCCCAAGCCACACTGCTCCATATAACTGCACCTGCCAGGCTGACTGCAGTCTTACCTCAAAGGCCAACCCATTTGTCTCTGTCAGTGCCATGTGCTTTGGCCTACAATTATATCCTTTTCTTGTCACATTTCATGTCTCAGTTAAAACATTGGATTAAAGACAATATATTGCAGCCCAGGCTGTAGCACGCAGTTAGTTATATAGATTGGACTATAGTAACAGTCATGATGGAAGCAGTGTTGTGCATATTGCAGCCCAGGCTGTAGCACGCAGTTAGTTATATAGATTGGACTATAGTAACAGTCATGATGGAAGCAGTGTTGTGCATATTGCAGCCCAGGCTGTAGCACGCAGTTAGTTATATAGATTGGACTATAGTAACAGTCATGATGGAAGCAGTGTTGTGCATATTGCAGCCCAGGCTGTAGCACGCAGTTAGTTATATAGATTGGACTATAGTAACAGTCATGATGGAAGCAGTGTTGTGCATATTGCAGCCCAGGCTGTAGCACGCAGTCAGTTATATAGATTGGACTATAGTAACAGTCATGATGGAAGCAGTGTTGTGCATATTGCAGCCCAGGCTGTAGCACGCAGTCAGTTATATAGATTGGACTATAGTAACAGTCATGATGGAAGCAGTGTTGTGCATATTGCAGCCCAGGCTGTAGCACGCAGTTAGTTATATAGATTGGACTATAGTAACAGTCATGATGGAAGCAGTGTTGTGCATATTGCAGCCCAGGCTGTAGCACGCAGTTAGTTATATAGATTGGACTATAGTAACAGTCATGATGGAAGCAGTGTTGTGCATATTGCAGCCCAGGCTGTAGCACGCAGTTAGTTATATAGATTGGACTATAGTAACAGTCATGATGGAAGCAGTGTTGTGCATATTGCAGCCCAGGCTGTAGCACGCAGTCAGTTATATAGATTGGACTATAGTAACAGTCATGATGGAAGCAGTGTTGTGCATATTGCAGCCCAGGCTGTAGCACGCAGTCAGTTATATAGATTGGACTATAGTAACAGTCATGATGGAAGCAGTGTTGTGCATATTGCAGCCCAGGCTGTAGCACGCAGTCAGTTATATAGATTGGACTATAGTAACAGTCATGATGGAAGCAGTGTTGTGCATATTGCAGCCCAGGCTGTAGCACGCAGTTAGTTATATAGATTGGACTATAGTAACAGTCATGATGGAAGCAGTGTTGTGCATATTGCAGCCCAGGCTGTAGCACGCAGTTAGTTATATAGATTGGACTATAGTAACAGTCATGATGGAAGCAGTGTTGTGCATATTGCAGCCCAGGCTGTAGCACGCAGTTAGTTATATAGATTGGACTATAGTAACAGTCATGATGGAAGCAGTGTTGTGCGTTCTCTCCGTGTCAGTAAAGGGTGACTGGGTGTGACGCATGAGGCCTTTACTGTGACATTCACGCAAATGTCTGGTCTTTTTTTGTCATCCTTAATGGCCCCATAAAAAACGTTATTACCTTAACATTCAACACGACCCTTCCTAATGTATGAAATCCTTCAGCCAACGATGACCCCATCTCATCTCTGACAAGATAGGCTCAAACCCTAATTTAGCAACCCTAATGGGGACTTAAATGTAATAACTATTCAAAGAGCAGTGATGGATTAGCGAGATGGTAGCCAATATGACATGCGAAAAAACAGCTCCAGCTCTTCAATAGTAGACTCAGCCCTTGTGGCTTTGAGGAAAATGCTGTCCATATCTCAAGCTGTCTCTCCTGTCTCTGACCCTCTTGGTCTATGTGGTCTAGGATGTTTCTGTGCTGGACACGGTGGAGGAGAGCACACATGACACATGGTGTCTGGTCATTTCGAGAAAAGCCCATTCTGATTTGAGGGACTTTTCTCTTTCCTCCTCTCCACAATGTTCATAATATCTCCCCCTTTCACTCACAAACACAAACACACACACACACACACACACATATTCACACACACATATTCACACACATACAGGTACACACCTCAAGAAATAAGAAAGCAAAAACAATCTCCTCTTGCGTGGTGTCTGACCTTCAGTGCAGGAGAGTCAATGTTAGACAGCCCATGCTGTGGGGTTTTTCAGTGCTAGTCTGCGATTCCTGAGACAGACGCTCTGTCTCAGTCTGCACACTAAACACAGAGCCACTCAATACACACGTCGGCACTCAATCTGCTCGGAGGGTCCAAGGCCGACACCAACTGGCCCACAAGGGAAGGGATGAAGAAGAGGAGAGAGGAAGTGAGGGAAAGAGAGAGAGGGATGAAGAAGAGGAGATTGGAAGTGAGGGAGCAAGAGAGGGATAAAGAAGAGGAGAGAGGAAGTGAGGGAGCAAGAGAGGGATAAAGAAGAGGAGAGAGGAAGTGAGGGATGAAGAAGAGGAGGGAGCAAGAGAGGGGACCATGTGGGGGTTTGCGCGCGGGGGGTCCACCGGCACATTTTCTTCTTCCTCTCAAATGGGGCCTTAATGATTTATAGATGTTTGCTTTAAAAAGCCATTGGCATTAATCCCATGCCTCATTAACTGTTTAATTAAAATTAAATTCGGTAGTAGGAGTTAAGCAGATTGAATGCGTGACTTTCCTGGTAGGAGGCGGCTGAATCGCCTCATTTTCGGAAATGCTCCTCAGAGAAAGGCGAGAGTGCATGTTTTGAGAGTAAATTGACACGTGAACGCATCAAGATAATGGAAAGGGGCTCATTCAGCTGCCAATTAACAGTTGAGGCTAAATGCACCACAAACTGGCCAAATCATATGTGCTACAGCTCGGGGTAAAAATAGCCATTCAGCCAATCAGCATTCCGTTCCTGTTGTTGCTCTCTCACATGCGCTTGACCTCGGCTTCCCAGAGATGCTTACAATTTGCACCTTTTTCATCAATCACTGAGTGCCGTGTCTTAGTATTAAAACCCACTAATGTATCTGAGCGCAGCTCTCTGGGTTCAATATCTGGCTTCCGAATGGCGTTAAATTACTTCCCACTCCTCCGCTCCCCTTGCTTCTCCCTGAATCCTCAGTTGCGGCTAAGAGGTTGAGGTTTGATACTTCTTGGTTGAGACTTAAAAGCCTGTTACTTTAGCCTGAGGGACTGAGACGACGGGAAAACAAAGAGTAATATTTTAGAGCCTTTTATGTAACGATGATACGGCTTAATTAAGAGGCTAGACTTCTTCACCAGAAGCAGTAGTTGCGGAGTGCTTTAAATTGCTCTCTAAATGGGTCCATGTCACCTAATATGTGACTCTTCTCCACCCCCTCTATATATGTTTCTACAACCTGCTGGGGAGGTGGGGGCTTGGGAGAGGGAAATGGCTCAGGATTGATCGTGGAGCTCCTTGTGGTAACTCTATTCCTGACTCGATCCCCAAACAGGTTCTTATAACATTTAAAATAGCAGCCCGGTAATGGCAAACATGGGCTCTTTTGCAGGACAATCTGTGGTCAAATGCACTGGGACATGAAAGAAGGTCAAAAGGTGGGAACACAAGGCAACAGAAATAAAACCGCCACACGCACACACAAACTCTGTCTCTCTCTGTGTCTCACACACACACAAACACACACTCACACTCATATACACAAACACACACACACACACTCACACTCATATACACACGCACACACACACGCGCGCACACACACACACACTCACACTCACACACACACACACACACATGCATGCACGCACACACACACACACACACGGTTCTTTCCAACCGTGCTGAAATGCGTGGAGACATCAGTGGCTTTTTAAAAAGAGGACGTGTTAGTTTGTTCTTACACCTCTGCTTTAGAACAAATACAAATGTGGCAGGGCTAACAAGTGCCTTATTTGCCAGTAGGCCAACCTATAGTGTCACAAAGCCTATCTGAGAAGTGGTAATCCCATGGGATGCCACAGTGTGTGGGGTGCAGCAATGACTTGGGGGGTCAGAAGGGACTACTGAGTCCAGGCGACCAAAATAATTGAGATTGAATGACCTTGAGAGAGGGCTACAGTATGAGAAGAGGCAAGAGTTGTAGGCACAAACATGAAATATGAAAGGCCTAGAAGGCCTAATACCACTGTGCAAGTATGGAACTGTGTCCATATGTGGTCTTTGAATGCTACATTTAATGCATGGTGGTACATATCAAGAGACTTGCTATTTCATTTGTTTTGTGTGTGTCTGTGGATGTGGCGCAGTGCTGGGAAGCCTGCACTTGACGAGGTCGTGCTTCTGCCTCCTTTAGGAATCCATTTCTTGCTAGTTACCAAGCTCAAAAGGGCATCACTGGGGTCTTCAGAATGCACAATCCATCACAATACACTGCAAAGGGCTTTAGGCATAGAGTGTTTGTGTATATGTACATGTATGCAATTTGCTTGCTGACACTTGTGTGTGAGTATCCAGAAAGCATTATAAGCACATTTATAAACCATATACAATTAATTTTCCCATAACGTCATCCATAAAGCATTACGCATTATTTTATGACCATGATTATAAAGCTTCTTCTATGTCTTGATAATGGCAATGATGACATCAATGATGACATTACAGAGGGGAAAAAAGCTGAAGCAGTGTTGACGGAAGCAGTGTTTTGTTATCTATCTATAAAGTAAGAAGCGTCTGTATGTCTGTGTGTTTGTGTGTCTGTGGCACGCATATCTCGCTGACCGTTTGTCAGACTGACCTAAGATTTTGTATGTGGCTCGCGCGTGGCACAAAGGTGTGCACTCTCGAAAGTGAGCATTTCAAAATATGCTTATTTAGGTAGGACGTTTATCGCTGCACTGCACTGTTTCCAAGGGGACCAGTTTCAGGGGAGCTCCACCCCATGGATCGTGTACTGACAGTTGCTAGGTCCAGAGAACGGGCTCTGCTAGGTCTCACTTTGATGACAGTCAGTCGCAATTTAAACAGATTACTCGGGAACCGCTTGTGGGTTAAGATGCAAGATGATTATCATGTCTGACCTCAACAATAAAGACTCCCAGTATGCAGTTTGCTTGCATAAAATGATTGTGCGGATTTTGCAACAACACATGGGTATGTAGTGACCACTCAAAATAAAAGTATGTGCAATAAACTAACGCTTTGAATAGCCCAGGCTACTTTGGACTTGAGACTTTGACTAAACAAACAACAATTCCGACTGCAAGGTCCCACATTGAAATGAGCGATAGGCTAATGCCACATAGCTAACGTTAGACAAGTTGCAGACTGAGCGATGGCATTTATCACGCCATCAAACACGGGTATGTAGTGACCACTCAAGATAAAAGTATGTGCAATAAACTGACGCTTCGAATAGCATTAGGAAGTTATTCAGTAAGCTATAGAACTACACACTTAACTCAAAACAGTTGTTAGGCTTATGTCATTCTGATCTGTAGAAATGTCACATGCAGCCATGCCTAAATTTATCACACATGTATTAGAGGCCACATTAATTATAGGCTAATATATTATAATATTCAGTTTTTTATTATTGAATGCTTAGCTGGAATGATGTTTTCCTATCATCCTATTTGTAAAGCAGGCATACCTGTGGGCATGTAATTGAGCTACGGGTTTTCTTCAGGAATGGCATGTTTGAACGGGCACTGCACTAGTTTTCATAAAACCTGCAGTTTATACACAATGTGGCTAATACACAGGACATTACTGTCTAATGTTTGGGGGGACAGGCTGTCCCTACTTTGTTCATTTCCAGTTCACAGAGCCAGGGCGCCTGATCACGAGAAGTCTTACGTGTTGGAAATCAATTAGCATCGGTTATCCTACCTTCAATGGAACAAATTGCGAATGCTTAATTAATGAATTATGAATGGTTTAATGCTTTATGTCACTGTCGCCATGAGCAAGCCACTAGTCCCCATGTATGTAAGTCACTTTGGATAAAAGAGTCAGACAAATAAATAAGTAAAATAAATAAATACTTAAATAACACCCCTTTATGAGTGTGTTCATAATTCTGTATGGATCCTTACATCATACATTTTGAATAGTATGTTATACATACAACATATACTATATGCTATCATCTAAAATACAATGTCATAAAAAATAATAACAATTAAATAAATAAATAAATAAATAAATAAATCAGGTTGTCTTTTAAGATTTTTTATGTCAATGCTACAGCAAGGTCTGTCTTGAGAGTGCTGTGGTTAATTCCTTGCTACACCTGGATGCTGTCCAATTGGAGGGGTGGATATTTGGCAGACGGTTACACATCAATATCTATACTAGCCACCAGGGTTCAGAGGAGTGGTCAGGGACTTTAGAGGCAGCAGCTGGTAAGTTGCTTTGAGCCTCCTGTATTCAGTGGAGGGCTTAAATTAATTTAAATGATGAGGATTACTTTAAAGAACTACACTCATTAATTTATGCTTAATGTTTCAGATAGTCAGAGCACGGCCTGCAACTCCAGTCCGAGGAAACAGACATGTGCGAATGCATCTTTTGGGTCAGGCAAACCTAGTTTTGAGCATCCTCTAATTGAACATCATGGGAATGAGGTTATTTTAAGATGCAAACCATTTTACAGTTTCATGGCTGGCGACTACACATGGAGACCCTTCGGGACCAGTAACTATGAGTTGTGAGAAAAGATCCCCTGTCAATGCTGTAATAATCGCAACAATTAAATGATTAAGTATCCTGGAGGCAGGGCTGCACATGAACTTTTTTTGCACACAATACGTATGCTACAGAGGTTGATAATGTTGTAGCACAGACTGCAAAATCAGTAGCTTTAGTATAGAATGTTTGTTGCCACCTCTATAAACAACAACAAGTAGTCAGTTCATCACAGGTAGTTGCATGGCATACAAAATCCAAACTTAAACAAGATATATTCTTAGACAAACTTTTTTTCTTATTTGCAATAGTATACTGTGTAATAGTATTTGCAATGACACACCATCTGTTTGTATCTGTTTGCTTTCTTTCATATTTGACCTACTTGACTACTCAGTTTTAGTGGGCTAAGCAACACAACTGGTTACTAAGTCTACGACTTCAATTGGAATGATACAAGTTTCCAGACTAAAACTAACATTCCAAAAATCTCACATAATAATTAACACTATAATTACAATACAGCAATTAGAATTAAAGTTGTTTAGTTGTGTGTGTTTTTCCCCCTTCTGAATAACAATCCCTTCCATACAATTTGACTTCTCAACAACCTTCGGAGTGAGAGGTCATGCCATGGATATTTAGTGAATAAAAAAATCAGTAGGAATAAGTAGAAGATGTGTTGAAAAGGTGATATTATTCATTTTCAGTTCATCTTTTTGATGTAAAAAAAGTGTGCATTCATTCAGTACACAGGCAGTAGGTTACTGAAAGTAGCCTAGTGAAAGAGCCATGTAGCTGATTTTGGAAGCTTTTGTCTTTTGGATATTGTATCATACTAGTGCACTTTTAATGATCCCAGCCATGTAACTACCCTTCGTCAGGTCTGAATGTGCGGAAAGTCCAAACTGCAGAAAGTCCAAACTGTCGAACTGTCAGACTACTGTCTACTACTGTCAATTTGTTTTGTAGCACATACTGCAGTGTGCAGCCCTCCCTTAAGGGCATACTGTATGCAAAACCTTGTATGACGTAACTACTACGGCTATATTACGCAGTCTGCTTGTTTTTTTTAACTACTATGGCTATATTACGCAGTCTGCTTGTTTTTCATCGGTTCTGACTGAATTCATATGTAGATGTTTATGTCCAAAGCAACATAATGTAGAGACATATTGTTCACCAGTTAACCCTAACCCTAACCCTCTTCCCAGGCTGTTGAGCCCATTGTGTTGGTGTTGAGTTATCAGGACTACTAAGATTGACCTCTGCTTATTGAGAGCTAAACTATGACAATGTGTGAGTCTCTGAGTTTTAGGTTTCTGCAAAAATAAAATCCTGTTATCTTAAGAGCAGCACGTTTCGCTCTTACATGCTGTCCATCCAGAACTCATCCATGCAAACAGGTACAGGAACAGGGACATTTAGCTGTCACTTAACTAACAATATGAGAACAAACGGAAACAGTAAAACTGTCCTCAGTTGGTTCTCTCAGCAATGCCTCGGTATGAAGCGGAATAGTAATCTGCAATAAAATACCAATCTCAGCGGTTCTCCTGGGCTAAGTGACCCACACCTACTGAAGGTATTGCACAACTGAGTCTTCCAGTGCACGTTTTTCTGGTGGGAAGGCTCCAAGAGTACCAGCTGGAAGCAACACTTGGGAAAGCATTAGACATACTTTCAGAATGCCTTGCCCCATTAAGCAAACTTGTGTCCTAATTACTATACATATTATGAGAGCAGCGTGCCAAAACTCACATATGCAAAAACCATGAGTCCATGGAATGTCCTAAATGGGATTTTGCATAGTTCTTGAATAAATCGTCTGATTTATTTCACCATACTGGCCCTACCAGAATTATACTGCAAGGACTTGTACTTGCTTTCACTAATAATGCCGTTTCCTTTTGCTAGACTTACCAATATTGTTGGCATATTGTAGTTTGTCCTTATCATTTGTTGCAAACCTATCATACACATACATTATTTTCTATATGTGAAGAAAGGTGAACCTCGAAAAGGAAAACCTTGGTTTATCTATCTTTCTATCTTTAGCTGTTTATCCTGTTTATCCTTTCTTACTTTTTTACTTATATATTTATAATTGGAGGTGCTCTTGGCTTCTGGTCATCAGAGTTACAGGCCACCAATCCCTTGTGGCCAGCCTTTGCTGCCGGACCCTGGCTCTGTCTCACCGATTTATCTGCGTTTGGCTTGGGGGCCATTCAGGGAGAGCCAGTCATGGATGTCATTTGTTGTGACCACATTTGGCACGGACAGCTTCTTGGCTCTTGTTGTGTTTGTTATTCAGACAGAGCGCATGTGCACAGCTGCAAGACATGTCAGCAGTGTTTTTAAACTCACACCACTTCTTTCCAAGCGTTGGCCATGACTGCCGGGGAAAGCTGTCCTGCATCTATGCAATGCATATTGGAAGCCCAATGGCAAATTATGTTCTTGGACACACCTTCATATCAGCCTGTCCTTGTGACATTGTAACTACGCTGTAAAATATAGTGGAGTGAAATATTGAGAACCACTGTCACATTGATACACATATTAATAATGTTTGTATGCATATAATATGCTCAGACTGGGTATAAACACTTTCAACTGCATCAACAAACAGGTGCGCCCCCATTGAGCTTATGGTAACTTGGGGACAAACAAAAGTTAACAAGAGTTAACAAGTTATAATGTCAATATTTTGTAGAGCATTACGCTAAAGCCCGATTAATTTTCATTTTAAAGTATAGCTGCATTGGTTTTGTAGCCTGGATGCCAGCCAAATTTAGCCCCGCCCACAACATTTGAGGTTGGGAAGTTCGGTCTTGCCCGAACCAGAGCTGTTCGGACCAATCAAATTGGGCTTTGTATGATGATGGACAGGTGAGCAACAGTGTCTCGTCTATCACGTCATCTGAGCACACTTCGGTTGATTTTGTTTGCAACAAAAACGCTGTGGATAGAAGCTAGACAGATGGGTTCTAAGATCCCATATGGATAAATGCAGTTTGGCCTTCCATTTACACAGAAACGGAGGTTGTATCGCTGAAAACGATTAAGTGAATATGTGAGAAAACTAGGGTTTCACTTTTGTCAAGGGAGGCAGCTGGCAGGCAGCAGGCAGCTAGCAGGTGGTGAGGTGATGTTTTGATGTTTGCTCTATGTGACAAAAAATGTTTCAGCTTAGAAACAGCGTAACATCGCTTTGAGCACCTTTAAGGCATTTGTGGAGAAGAGGGATGTTTCGGATGTTCTTCCTACAGCTCACGGTAAGCTATTTCATTGCTCTGAGTGGTCTATTCAAACAAGTGCAGAGGCATTTTCCCCACTGTATCAGCTGAAACACGCCCCATAATTACGTCCAAATGGAGCAGTATCATACTCAAATTCTGACTAGAATTGAGTATGACGGTGTCAGGCTATTGGTTTTGAATGTATCAACCTGAAACCCTCTAGGAACAGATTAAGAGGTTCTATATAGTAGGTGCTGTGTGTTATCATTAATCCCACACGTCACTCAGTAGCTTTTCATTTCATAATTATATCACAGGGCTGCTGAAAAAATAAAATGTTTTACTTTACTGTTAAAACTACTACTACTTTGAATAGTACCAGTATTACTACTGTTGTTACTACTGTTTCTACTAGGCACACTACTGCTACTACTGCTACTACTACTATTACTACTACTACTACTATTACTACTGCTACTACTACTACTATTACTACTACTACTATTACTACTACTGCTACTACTATTACTACTACTACTATTACTACTACTGCTACTACTATTACTACTGCTACTACTACTATTGCTACTACTACTACTACTACTACTGCTACTACTACTACTACTATTACTACTACTACTATTACTACTGCTACTACTACTACTACTACTACTATTACTACTGCTACCACTACTACTATTACTACTACTACTATTACTACTACTACTACTATTACTACTACTACTACTACTACTACTATTACTACTACTACTATTACTACTACTACTATTACTACTACTGCTACTACTATTACTACTGCTACTACTACTATTGCTACTACTACTACTACTACTACTGCTACTACTACTACTACTATTACTACTGCTACTACTACTACTATTACTACTACTACTACTACTGCTATTATTACTACTACTACTACTACTGCATTGTGATAAACAAAAACAGGAGAGATATGTGTGTGTATAAACACAACAATAGCTGATTTACTGTACAGCACAAGCCTTCAGAAAGGCATTTTGAAACATTTGGGGCATTTATCAGCATGACATACTTTCAAGATGAAGTTTCTTTAAGATGGCAAAAGACAAGGGAGCACTGTGAGCTTGAGTTGACTGGCAGCCTTTTGCTTTCCATTCGCTTCCAAAGAGATGCATGGCTGTCATTTCGAAGGCTTCTATCAAATGTAATCTCTCCAAGCGTCTATTCCCATGGTTTACTGATACAGCTTTTCCAGGTGCCTGTCAACAAAATAGCGTCAAAGGGGCATTGTACAGAAGTGTCAGAAATTTCAATAGTGATAAGGTGAGCAAAAATGACAAATAATTTCCACCAGATATTCAAATTTTTAATAGCAATTTACCTGATAGTGGTACTGAGAGACCGCTGTGATTTTAGATTGCCCAGGTATGTCACGCTCCATGTGAATGCTCTGATGAGTATAGCAAGTCACATGACCAGATGGTGTGCTGAAATTATGTTTTGCAAACCTATAATGGGGATGCCATTAATTGCAAACTATTCCCTAATGACATCTTTCATCTCAATACGTGCCATCCAGTGTATATTAGTGTAAAAATGCAATATGTAACAGCTGTCCTAATTAAAAGGGGGGAAAACCGCAAAAATCACTTACACGCATAGAGCAAGACACACACTCATACAGTATACACACACACACACACATACACACACCGCTTTTGTTCAAATAAAAGGTTGACACATATCATTTGGAAAACACATGTGGTTCATTTGCATGTAATTGTCTTCAGCGACAGTGAGCTTTGGCGTCAGCGGTACTCATTAAGAGCTTCTTTGGAAGCTGACATGTGTCTCATCAAGTCACAAGATCAAACTGACAATTTCCAATTGGCCTGATAAATATTTAGAGAAATGGATGAAAGATATAAAGACAGACAGGCAGGTAAATAGGCAAGAAGGTGGCCACCCCTTTCATCACACACCATAAAGCCATGAAGTTACAAAACCGCTACTCATGTTGGGAAAGATCAGACACTGGATTCATTTGTGGTGCACTACTCATGATGGCGTATGGAAAAGAGGATGCTTTTCCCACAGCCTTCAGTTATTTATTAAAGCAGGACACCAAGATCAAAGTAACCATTCGGCCTGTCCAGATGTGTCCACCAACACAATGAGATGAGCGCAGAGTTCTGCCAACACACTAGGGACATTGTTATTTATCCCCTATGTATGCCCTGTTGATTCCCAGTATGAGGAATGTCAAGATCTGGGTGGAGGGTACTGACTCCCATCACCAGTTCAAGTTCCAGCGCACAGACTGGAGTGAGTTTCCTGTTTCCAGACTCCCGCAGCCTCATAGCTTCACGCTGACTCCTACACCAACCACATCCATGGCTGTGTGGACAGAGTGACAACACATGATAGTTTAATTGTTGATTTTAATAAAAAGAAATCAAAGTACAGCTTCCAGTTCCTTGGCATTCACATATCGTCTGATCCTTCCTCCAGGTCAAAAAGGCACAACCACCCCCTCCTAAGGAGCTTTAAGCAATCGCAGTTATATCTCGGAATACTGGTGGACTTCTACCACTGTATTAGCCTACTATATAAAACATAGGCTACTAATGAACTGTATGTCAGTGTAATATGGCTAACTGCACTGCATCAGACCGAATGCACTAACCCAATCTGATGCCCTCTTGAGAACATTAAACACAATTGCTGCCTGGACAAGGAACGTCATCAAGGATGTGTCCCATCTTAAACACTCGGACTCCTCACCCTCCGCACATTTGGTGTGTTATAGAGGTCTCCGCTTCTGGACCTCTCAGGAAAAAACCCTGCTGAAGTGCTGACACACCGCCACTCGCATAGCATCATTGCACTCATGACTGCACGCACGGTTCATTGTTCTTTAATGGCTATATAATTTACACTATTCATAGTTTGCAGTCTGAACCACTTACAGTGTTTAAATGCTATTATTACATGAATACACAAAGCCACCTGCATATCTTTGCACCCATGCTAAACATACAACCTTCAGTTGTACTCTCTCGTCTTCCTCCCTCCGCTTCACATACATGTTCAAAATGCTATACAGTATCTGTTTAGTGTAACATCAAAAACATATTGTGCTGCAGATTTTTACCTCCTGCACTTAACTGTGTGCAACTGTGTTTACACTCCTGCTGCTTTTCATTGGCAACTGTTCTATGAACCATGTCAGTGGAGTTGAATGTCATCTTTATCTGTTATGACCGGAGGATTTTTTGGTACTTTTTTGGTGCCCGCATAAAGGACTTTCATTTTGTTTGGTTATGTTGCTGATCAGATTGTAAACAGTCACAACAATGAAGAGGATTGAATGAAGAATGTGTTGGTATTTGAGGGTGCCCTCATGAAGGGCTTACAGTTTGCCTGGTTATGTTGTTGATCTGAACAGCCACCCTTACCAAAAAAAGATATACTTGAAGTTATTTTTATCAAGTAAACTGAAATGCAGTTGAAGTGTAATATCCAAGTTTACTTTAGGTAGTACAGTATGTGTATTAGTATAAAAGTACTTGTGGTACACTTGATAGATTGATTGATTGATTGATTGATATATACTTTATTGTCCACAATAAATTTGTCTTGGACTCATGTACTGCATACAATGCACACAATACAATCAAAACTCACAAGACAGACAACAGACCACCCCCCCCCCCACACACACACACATTTTCTTGAATTTCCCCTAGGGATCAATAAAGTATATCTATCTATCTATCTATCTATCTATCTATAAATATTGCACGCACACATCCCACATATAAGTAAGGGGTAATGTATAGAACGCCGGTCATTATTGGGAAAATACAAAAGACAGGGCGAACCGGACCCTGACGAGGCAGCAGAGAACTTATTTTCCCAATAATGACCGGCGTTCTATACATTACCCCGCTTATTACACGGCTACTTGCCAAAACGAAATAATAAACTTCCCACGATATGACTTTAGCCTACATAGCCAAGCCTATTTATTACCGTTCATCGTGCCATTTGCTGAGAAACATAGTTTGCAACAACACACGTTGAACTTGAATCAAACATCCTTTAGAACACAGCTGATCAACCGTCTGCTTTCACTTTTGAATGAAGTTCCAGTTCTTGCGCAGTGATATGAAATACCTGAAGTAGAAGCACAAACTCCGTTGCCATTGACAGCGGTAATTATATGTTTGCAGGGGTAATTACATGAAAATATTTCACTGTAGAACTTTGGGAAAGCCCATTCAAGTCAATGGAGTGTTTTACTTGCGTGTAATAAACACATATAAACATAAACACCATGGGGCCATTGCACAATGACTACAGCCACAGGCAGCCTCATTTAAAAGTTTGATGGATATAGGCACAAATTGCTTTTTAAAGTGGTTCAGTATACAGTGTGGGACAAAAGTTAATACCCTGTGTATAGGATATGTGATGGGTCAGTCAATATCCTCTGAGCTTGCCTAAGAACAGACTGGTACATGTACTACGTTTATACTTCTTTGGACTAAATTGGCCCACTTTCAGTTTATAATTATTATACTTATAGGCTAACATAGGTTAAAATTAGTCTAAAGGGATGTTTCGGGAACTTGTTGTGTAGCCTAGTTCACGCACCATGGTGTAAATAGCACACATTTGTACCTACACCAGGGTACAAATAGCATCCACTTCTAATAATACACTGGTGCAAATAGCATACATTTGTAACAGCGTGAAAAGAGTCTTCATCAGTACTTACACCAGGGTGTAAATAGCATCCACTTTTTAAAATTATACACTGGTACAAACAGCATACATTTATAATTGTACCGATGTGAAAATATTTTTATCCAGGGCTCTAAAGACAAGTGTATAAAGAAAAGTGTCCAAACATGTGCAAAGCAAAATAAATTGAACACCACTCCTGTGTAAATCAGATTTGTCTGATTGTCTGATGAGCTGTTGGTTGTGTACTGACATTACATTCTTCAAAGTTGCTCAAGACACTACCATTCAATTTTAAGGACCATGCTTAATATTTTTAACACATTTGTATAATATCTCCAATATTAATCTTTAGGACACATCATTTGTTATTATTTTAATGAAAAACCAGGGCATGATTTTTGACACAGTGTTACCGGTATTTTACTCCTATGACCCTACCAAAATATCAACTATTACATATAAATGTTTTAACAACTTCCAGAATAATATGCTCATTGATCTGACCTTGTAAGGATATCTTTTTGTATTATATGAATGGCCTTCCATCTACTGACTGCTCTGTATAATGACAATAAACTGAACTGAACTGAACTAATGTGACTACTGTTACCATGACTAATATTTGCCACTGCCAATCAAAGCCAATCATACTATGGAGTATTGAGCCTATTAGTGAATAAGACCTTATTATTAGTGCAGCTATGATTAGGGTGAATCTTTCTTTCTTTCTTTCTTTCTTTCTTTCTTTCTTTAATCTCATTGTATTTTTGTCTCACATGTGTGTTAGAATATATTGTAAGCTGGCAGGAGTCCGACACATGGGAATAAATGGGTTAGTATGAGAACACTGGTTGCTGGCTCACAGTGTAGTTCCTATTTCTAAATGCGTAGAGTAAAATACATACATGTCATGTGCCTACTAACGACCCTGTATATGCCTAGTTCGACTTTGTCTTCCTTCTGAATAGACAGTGGTCTGACTAGTACCTCGATAAATGAATGGATGAATGAATGAATGAATGAATCAAACAATCAATCAATCAATCAATCAAGTCAATAATAAATACATAAAAAACATTTATAATTAAAATGCACAAAAAGTGTACAAATGAATGACACTGTAGCTAATACATTGAGAATGTGCCCACGCATCTTGCTACTGTAGCGTTCTCATGCATAACTGGGTCTGGCACAGTCCCGTGTGAGCCAGAAGGATGCAAAGCTCGAGCCTGATAGACTTAAAAGCCATGGCCACTGGCCTGATCAGCAGTCTACAGTTTGGAAGTATCAGGAAAAGAGATCCACCAAGGCACTGTGCAGACCTTTGTCACACTGCACCTCTTTAAGATCATCTCCAGCCCGGGGTCTGGGTCTGTGACACCACAGTAACGAGTCCGCTCTGGACCTTGAGACCTTCACTGTGCAAAATGAACATGCTAATGAACAGGTTACTTGCCTTGTGACCAGCGTGCTCTTTTGACTTCTTATTGTAAAATTTACATTACACAGAATTAACCTACTAGTCCATACAGTATTTTATATGCATGTCAGTATGTCCTTGTTGAAGGATATATTAACATGATGCTTTTCTAAATGTGTACATGACTTGTGCATACTCAAGTGTGTGTGTGTGTGTGTCTGTGTTTGTATCTGTGTGTGTGTATGAGAGAGAGAGAGAGAGAGGTAACCAAAGAAAGGCTTAGTGTGGAGCAATGCCTCATACCAAACAGCCTCCATGTGGTCTCTCCTACAGCCAAACTTTGCCAAACTATGCCATGGCAGGACTTCACATCCACAGTCTTATCCACTCAGTTAGTCTCAGCTTGATACAGTTGATACTGAGAGACAGAGTGAGATGAGAGAGGAGCCTGTCTCTTCAGCTGTTCTCTTTGAGCAGATCATATACCAGCTTGGTTTGGCCAGTAGTAGTTGGAGGATAATGCAATATGTAGAACTTAGAGCTTATTAATTTATGTTTTTATTTTTTATTTTTTAATGGGCTATTTGTGTGTGTGTGTGTGTACAGTATGTGTACTGTATGTGTATGTGTGTGTGTGTGTGTGTGTACTGTATGTGTGTGTGTGTGTGTGTGTGTACTGTAGGTGTGTGTGTGTGTGTGTGTATACAGGTGTACTGTTTACAGTGAGGTTTTCCCATGCATCCATTACTTTTACATTTCCTTTTGGGTTCTGTGACATGTAATATTAATTCTGAAAGGCGTGTACTATAAAGGAAGTAGAAAAGAGGCTTGACTTATTTTCTCATTTGAATTATGAAGCTGGTTACTACATACTGTAATCTTCAGAGACTCCACTATACGTATCTGTTGTGACTGTCAACATTAACGCGTTAATCGCCGCGATTCATTTTGAAATACATAACGCTTTAAAAAACTTTAACGCAATTAACACATTTTGTTTACCTGCTTCCTTCTGAGGGGCTGACGTCACAGAATGGAAGCCGCAAAACCTGCAGCCTCTCTCTCTCTCTCTCTCTCTCTCTTAGGGATTTCAGACATACGTGTAAGACCGGAAGTTCTGCGGATGTTAAACGGTGGGGCCGTATATCTGAACAACATAACCGGTCTAATGGAAGTCTGAACTTAGCCAGTTGTTCTACTGCTCCCCTCCTAGTATTTCCTCCAGACATTATGCAAATGTGCTGTGTCTGAACGAAGCATAGAACATGCGGTTAAAATGCACACCACGTGAGAGGGCGTGTTGGTGACTATGTAAATGTGCTGTGTCTGAACGAAGCGTAGAACATGCGGTTAAATTCTCACCTAGTGAGAGGGCGTGTTGGTGACGTTTCTTTCGTGTGTCCATGTGGTGGGGGCACTTAAATCTGACTTAAATGCCAGTGTCATCAGGGAGTGGCATAGTGCTGTCCAGAAAATCTCTAACTTGGAAAGATGCAGACACCATGGAGCTACTGTCCATGAGGGCAGACAGCATTGTGATAGAACACATGAAGGGAACGGCAAGAGACACGTTGATGTAGCCTACAACTGCATCGCAAGGCCAAAGGAATTCAAAAGACCAAATCATCATAAGCAGAAGGCGCTGTACGACAATAACAGGAGTATTTAATACATTGTAAGCCAACACGGTCGGTTTTCTGTTCATTGATAGCCTTCTCATGACCTCACTGCTGAGCCTGATATTTGTTGAGAATAAATATGCCTAGAGAAAATGAACGAAGAAAACACAACTTTTGTTCCAAGCTCCTGTCGTGTGTTTCTTAAGGGATGCGTGTCTGGTTTTATAAACTTTAATATTACTGCAGTTATTATGAGATTTTCAAGGCCTGTACACATCTTGAACAGACCAGACCAGCAGTCAAGGAGTGGGGTGCAGGAGAATACAGTAGACACTAGGCCTTTCATATGATGGAGAATACAGTAGACACTAGGCCTTTCATATGATGGCCAAAAGAGAGAGAGGATGATGTCAGCTGGTGAGGATAAGAGCAAGGCCAAGTAACAGGTAGACATTTTATGCTATGAAGTAAACAAGATAAGAAAGCCCTGCTTACACCCAACTGGATAGAACCAGAAATACCCAGAACTAGACAGTTTTGCATATTGTTATGCATGATGGGAAGATGGTTTCCACCAATATTCGTAACCCTGGTAGATGCTGATTGGCCAAAAGGTGTCTTTCAAGAATGGTGCGAGGAGAAGGCACTTCTCTAAAGTTAAGGGGTATAAAAGATAGGCCGCAGCTTTCTTTAAGACTGATCTTATCGGGGGGTGCCAGCTGATGACATCTCACCTCACTCTATTGCTTGACGACTGGTATGGACATCGTTTAGGCTGGACTATCACTGCAATACGGTGAATCAACAGTCTTCAGAGATCTCCTATCTGCATTGTCTCCTTTGGACGCTTAGTTCCAGAGTGCTAATTAGTAACTAGTTAATTGATTAATTGCTAATTGGATTCAAGAAGTGGACCAGTTTATTCCACGACACTCCTTATGTAAATGCAATAGGCACATGGGGAGAAAATGCCTTTGGAAAAATAAACCATGGAAAAACGAACCACTTCACTGTTATGTAGTATTTTTGTTTGTTGTTTAGAAACGTTGTATGGCCTTGAAGTCTTGAGTTAGCCTACTGAATTGGCTGGTACCATAAAGTTTGTGCATGCTCTCTCCAACGCCAACCAGATTTAGGTTTCATAGCCAAGTAATTCTGCTACATAACGTTGAAAACAGATAAATGTGTTTATTCGAAGCACACATACAAATACTGTAGGTCAATTTCAAGTGCGCACTTACGTGACTACTTCAAGTATCAGCCTACGCACAATAGATTTTTTTTCTTTAGCCTACATAATGCATACATTTTGTAAACAAAAACAGCAGCTGTGACAGCGGCCGCATATATCATGCGTCATATCTCGCCTCTCGCGAACTCTGCAAGCCCACCCCTCACTCGACAACCACGCGGAGATTCTGTAATGTGTGTGTATGTTGTTCACACATAGGTCCGTATAAGATCAGTATAAGGTCCACAGGTTAGCATCATATCTGAATCATCCGAAGGGTAGGACCTCCGTTTGACAAACCTCCGCATATAGGCTACTCCGTTTATATCTGAAAGCCCTTTCTCTCTCTCTCTCTCTCTCTCTCTCTCACCATATGCCCAAACATTTATGGATGTTTTCAAAGTATCTTGTCAAAACTAATAAAATTCACTGAGTATCCTAGTATAATATAGTTATAAGCGAATATGCAACCGGTTTGTCATTGTTGTCATTGTTGTTTTATGATGCCAATAGAACTCCATGTACAAGACGATTTGCGAATGACAGGGCTGAATTTTTGCGGCGACTGCACTGAACATTAGCCTACTTCCTAATTGCTAATTGGATCATAGAGCTAGATGGACAGTGGTGTGTGTTGCACTGTGTGTGTGTGTTGCTGTAAACTTTAAGTGAAAACTAGTGCTGTGCTGTCCCATTCCTGGCTTAGATTCACCCCCTACCCACTTAAAAAGTGAAAGGAGGAGAATCTCTCTCTCTCTCTTTCTCTCAATCTGTCTCTCTCTCTCTCACACACACACACATACCCCGCCACCACCACCACCACCAAACACATACTCTCTGTCCTTCTCTATCCATCTAATATTTTTTGTTGTTAATACAGTTCTTGGCGCATACACAAATGGCTCTTTACTGGCCCAAGTTTTTTTTCTGTGAAACTAAGTAGTTCTGTGTGTAGTTTATGATGCTATTAAACAGTTGTGTCACAAATATACACCCTTTGTGGTTACTCATTCATTTGGGGATTTATTTTGTATTTAATATGCCCTAAGAAGCTTTAGTTTTACAGGGAAAATATTTGTATTAATCATGATTAATCACAATTAATTCATTTAAAAATATGAGATTAATTAGTTAGAGTTTTTGTTTTAATCATTTGACAGCCTAATTGTGACATATGCCATGGTTTTCCAGAACAAACGTTAACAAAACATTTGACTTTAGTCCCCATACAGTACTTAAACTTAAACTCAAACTTGCACACTTACTTAAAAATGCATTCTACATTAAAAAGAAATACCATTAATTATGATCTATTTAGTAAAATAAATTCTCTCTCGGTAATGGAAGAGAGAGATTTCTCATGCTAGCAGTGTTGTGTTATGGTTGCATTATTTGTACACTGCAAGTGGTGACTCAGATTGTCTCATCATTACTTCACACCAAGATGACACACTATAATTACAACAGGTGCTGTGGAAACTGAGCTGAAACAGATCTGCTGAATTGCAATGAATGTGCCAGTGGGAAAAAAAGGATGAAAAGAGAAGTGAGGCATGTGGTCACACATTCAGATGTGAAGCAGTGTCACGTATCGCATACACACATTCAGATGTGAAGCAGTGTCACGTATCGCATACACACATTCAGATGTGAAGCAGTGTCACGTATCGCATATACACAGTTAGAAGACAGACACTTCAATCTCTATTTTTATGTAGATACAGTATGTCTGAAATGAAAATCTAATTACTATAAACAAGCAAGTGAACAAACTCACTAACCAAGAACTGTTTGGTACCATTTTCTAATTATATTAACTATTCATTAATGTACAACAACAAGAATATTGACAAAGGAATGGAAGAGGATTCCAACATCTTAAAAAGTTCAACATCATTGCCATATAAGTCGCATGACTCCAAAATAGCTATTATGTCTGGTTTGTTACCAACTTTATTTAGGAACCCAGATTTAGAGATGTTGGTTGCCACTTCTGCATGTACTTAGAAAACAGTGTGTAATGAAAAAAGTTGTGTGATGAGTGTGTCGATAAAGGAAAAATGTCTCCCTCAGCCAGTTATGGCCAGGAACAGTCTATGATTTTTGACTAATTTGTTTATTATTTTTATTATTTATTTATTTCCCCCCCATGTTATATTATTATTGTTGTTGCACCATTGTCATTGTTTTATGTTTGTTTGTAAGCACTTTGGTTCAACTCAGTTGTTTTTAAATGTGCTATAGAAATAAAGTTGACTTGACTTGACTTGACTTGACATGATATGATTTTGAGATCTGGACCTGACTGAACATGCTGGATAGACACCAAATCTTGCTTAAATGTACTGTAAACTTTATATGTAATGATAAGCTCGGAATGTAACCTGGTATCACCAGGCTCACTCACTTTGTGAAGAGAGTCTGGGTAGGCTAGTCTCCATTGGGACATTTTTCCAACCCTAGCATTGTCATGGGCATAGACGTAGAATTTGTTAACTTTTAAGTCATCAA
The DNA here is from genome assembly GCF_018492685.1 of Alosa sapidissima. NCBI lineage: Eukaryota > Metazoa > Chordata > Actinopteri > Clupeiformes > Clupeidae > Alosa > Alosa sapidissima. The sequence goes on from NC_055970.1 coordinate 760,294, forward strand.
AAGCTGTTGTCATCCTTTCTCATTGCCTGTTGGCTCACCATCCTGGTGGCTGAAGTTAAACGAAAGAGCGTTGAGAGGAGCCAGACTAGTATCTCAGCGAGCTGAAAATGAGCTGAGATACAGATAGATGGTCTCAGCCTTCTCTGGCAGGGCCTCTGTTGACAAGCGACAAGCAAGTCTTTATTTGTGTCCTACAAACAGAGGTGATAGAGTTGTGGGATCCAGAGGATTCAATCAAAATAAAATACCAGCACAAATTCCATTTGCCAATTTTAAGATTGCAAGTAGTTTCAACTGGGTACTGAAAGACACACAATTGTTTTTTGTCCCTTCCTGTCTGGATGCTGTATTGTTTTCTTTGTCTTTGGAAATTGCTTCTCTCTGAGGATCTTGAAGAGATGTCTTTATAAACACATGTTTTTGTTTTATATGGTAGAGCTGAACACTATTCCGGAGAGTCTTTTTGACCTGTAATAATAGACTTCAGGTTTTGAGAACATTGTATGGATAATTTGACTCTATTTTAGCATAGATGAGAAACACACAAATCAAATGTATTTAGCATGAATTTGATTGAATAAATAAATATTTAATGATTAATTAAAATGCATAAATTGGTGTGATACTGTATCTGTATAAACATGTGCGTTCAGAAGCATTAGCATTTAATCAGATGTATGGCCATTTTAAAGTAAAATGCAATCTACAGTACACTAGGTGTAGACTGCAATGTTTGTTAAAAGTTACGCAAAACAATTGAAGAGAACATACCAACACACTCTTTTTTCCCCTCTATTGTCTGATTGATATTGTTTCCAGCATCCGTATGGTTCCCTGTGAGTGTGTGACCTTCCATTTCCACACTGCCCCTCTCACTGACCCCCACCCCCACCTCCACCAGCTCCTCCCCACACACCCACCTCCCCTGTCATACTCTCCTCCAGCTCACCTTTAAAACTAGCAGACTTGGAGGTCGGGTTGTAGGTGGAGGGAGGGAGGGTTGGCTAGTTAGGGGGAGGTGGGGGGGTGGGCAGGGAGGTGGCTACGGCTGGGATGGCATCATTAAAAGGACCAGACTTCTGTGCCAGGCCATTGTCATCGAGACGAGAGATGAAAGCGTGCCCGGCTAATGAACATCTGCCAACACCGGGCGCACCAAGTCCTTCCCCAGGACTCCGCTCACTTGAAACGGACCGCTGAGTGTGGGCAGCTGTTGCGATCCCCGAGACCTTGCAGCCGATGTAAACCTGTAATTAAAGGTTATTGCTGGATGTGGCACTCAGCGAGCCTCTGAGACAGGTTCGGCTGCAGTGGGCCAGGCCACAGGAGCGAAGCAGGCCAAAAGGGCTACTCCGGAAATCTGTTTTAACACAGTGCTGCCGAAAAAAGTCAGGCCCCAGCATCTCTCTCTCTCTCAATTCAATTCAAATATGCTTTATTGGCACGACAAATCATATGATGCATTGCCAAAGCGTTCACATGGCCAAAACGTTCACATCGTCAAAAAAACTTTGAAAGAACTGAACAATAAGACAGTGCAGCTGGTTAGGAAATGGACAAATCTTAACACACACACAACAAGGAGTATCATTTTCATGAACAAATCAGAGGGGGGACTTGGAATCCCCAACATTGAATGGATTTATACAGCCACCAGAATAAGTCACTTACTGCATATGTTAAAAAACGACGACCCGACTGTGCGAGCAACGGCCCGGAGCTCATTGCTACTGGACCAAACCAAATGTAAGATCCCCCTTGCCCCTCATGGACAACCAGGTTTCCTGACCTAACCAAACGTAAGATCCCCCTTGCCCCTCATGGAGAACCAGGTTTCCTGGGCTTCAGAAAGAAACCCAGTGGAAAACTGGACGCCAGGGCCACAGGGTTTGGAAGACAGCAGAGATGCACAGAGCCTATGGCAGGGCATACAGGCCATCACTGACTACAAGCCTGCGCCACGGAGCTGTGAGAACAACACCTCTCTGCTAAATGACCTGAACAGTTTTTTCGCCCGTTTTGAAGCACAAAATGACACTCACCCACAGAAAACCCCACCTCCCCCCCACGACCAACCCCTGTACCTGTCCTCTGCCAGCGTGAAGAGGACACTAGCCACCATTAACCCACGCAAAGCAGCAGGCCCAGACAACATACCAGGACGAGTGTTGAAGGACTGTGCAGAAGAGCTGAAGGATGTTTTTACAGACATTTTCAACACCTCTCTGGAGCAAGCAGTCATCCCATCACTTTTCAAAACTGCCACCATCATACCCGTGCCAAAGAAATCATCACCATCATGCTTCAATGACTACCGTCCTGTAGCACTCACGGCCATAATCATGAAGTGCTTCGAACGGCTAGTCATGTCACACATCAAAGCCACCCTACCCCCCACCCTGGACCCCTTCCAGTTTGCATACCGAGCCAAACGATCCACGGAGGATGCAATCTGCTCTGCCCTCCATCCAGCCCTCACCCACTTAGACAATAAAGACTCATATGTGAGAATGCTGTTCATAGACTTCAGTTCAGCATTCAATACCATAATACCACAACAACTCATCAGCAAACTGGACAAGCTAGGATTCAGTACCTCCCTCTGCAACTGGCTGCTGGATTTCCTGTTGCAGAGACCACAAGCAGTACGTGTCGGGGACAACACCTCAAGCACTCTGACCCTGAGCACGGGGGCCCCTCAAGGGTGTGTGCTCAGCCCCCTGCTCTTCACACTGCTAACACATGACTGTACAACCACTCACAGCTCCAACCATCTGGTGAAGTTTGCGGACGACACAACACTGGTGGGCCTCATCACTAAGGGCGATGAGGCTCACTACAGAGAAGAAGTAGACCTGCTGGCTAAATGGTGCAAAGACAACAACCTCCTGCTAAATGTCAGCAAGACCAAGGAGATTGTTGTCAACTTTCAGAGAGGCCACAAACAACTGCCACCACTGTCCATCGACGGAGATGCTGTGGAGAGAGTGAGCAGCACAAAATTTCTGGGGGTGCACATCAGCGACGACCTCTCCTGGACCACCAACACAGCATCACTGGCGAAGAAAGCCCAGCAGCGCCTCTACTTCTTGCGCAAATTGAAGAAGGCAAGTGCCACGCCTCCTGTCATGACTACATTCTACAGAGGGACCATCGAGAGCATCGTCTCCAGCAGCATCACAGTGTGGGGCGGAAGCTGCACAGATCAGAACAGGAAGACCCTCCAGCGCACTGTTAACACCGCTAAGAGGATCATTGGAGCACCACTCCCCTCCCTGCAGGACATTTACACCACCCGCCTCACCCGCAAAGCACTATTGATTGTCAAGGATACAACCCACCCTGCACACGAACTGTTCAGCCTCCTGCCCTCTGGAAAGCGGTACAGGAGCCTCTGCTCCCGCACCACCAGACTGGCAAGTAGCTTCATCCACCAAGCAATCAGGATGCTGAACACTCTACCCACTCTCCCATCACTGACAGCCCCCCCCACCCACCAGCCAACCAGGAACCTAGGAAACTAGGATCCTGTCTACCAAACCCCCCCCCCCCCAACACCGCCATGTGGAACTGCACTGTGACTGCGCAGCCAAACGTGTTGCTGCTTCACATCAAGCCTGATATACTTGAAATTACTGCATACTGCATATCAATGTAAATATACAGGTCACACAAGCACAAGTTTAAACTTCATGTAACTGTTAAGACTATATAAATATACAACACAACTACCTCTATTTTTTTTATATATATATGTCCTATATTTCTATTTTGATACATACATGTTCTATATTTCAGTCTTGCACTTTAATTTAATGTTTATTGTCTATGGCTATGTCCATAGTATGTCTATGTCTGTATTTAAAGCATGTCTATGTCTGCATGGGAAAGTAAGAAACGAAATTTCAATTCTTTGTATGACCAGTGCATGTAAAGAAATTGACAATAAAAGCCGACTTGACTTGACTTGACTTGGAGTGCGGTCAGATTGGCCTGATCTAAATGATCTGTGTAGCAGCAATAACATACAGCTAAATTGGATACGCACAAGCGGTGGACAGGTAAACGTCAGCGAGGAGCTAATCATGGACTTAATGTGCATGCTGAAGCGACTCTACACCATGACGAAACCAGCAAAAAGCTGAACAGCCGGACATGCAGGTATGAGATCCTCCAACACTTCCATTCTCAGCAGCGCAATCACTGGGTGAACCTGCGCCTCCAAGGTAAACTCGCCTACAGTGCGCGGACCGGACAGTTTCACATTCGGCACTACATAACCCCTCTGTTAACGCAGGCATTCAACAATTTGTCATTAAAGCTAGGTTGCAAGCACTCCCCACTCAGTATAACCTCTCCCTGTGGTATCCACAACGTCATGAACCGTTTTGCCTTCTACACAACGACTGCACAATAGAATCAACCGCGCACATAATGAACGGTTGCCCAGCATATAAAGCACTCTACATAGCCTGACACAGAGTATATGGACAAAGTGTAATACACACAAACAAAAAATACAATTGAACTGGTTCACACACTTGAATGACTACTCTCTAGAAAGTGTTCTCAGAGACTCTCCAAACACTCCTGACATTGTTGTTGTTGATGATCTTTTAAAAACTGTTGTGATTCTTGAAGTGGGTTGTTGCTTTGACATGTACATGGACCTGTGTTTCTCAGAAAAAATGTTAAAATACCAGCCATTAACTCATGCTCTTTCAGTAGGTGGTTATAGCACAAAAATGGTTGTACTTATTTATGGCAGCCTTGGACATGTTCATAGACTCTGTGTTAGAGGATTGCAAATTGCTGGACAAGACAAAATCTAAACAAATAGCCAAATACTGCTCTGTGTCAGCCATCATAGGCAGTCTGCATGTATAGAGAAAGCGGTGCCATCTCTACCCCTGATAATATGTATTTATCCACTGATTTAGCTGATAATATGTATTTATCCCGAGTTACCTGTAAAGCTGTAAGCACTTGCACAGTGTTTGTGTTGCTGTGTGTGCATGATTCTTTAATTACGTTCAGTTCACAGACACGGTGGAGACAACTTGGTTGTGGCATTGATCAACATGGACATGAAGCAATCTGAGTTAGATAATGCATTAGCTGAATATGAATGTGAATGTAGGCAATAGGAAATGTGTGTTATTTGTTCATGTAGAAAAATGCAATGTTTATTCAGACATTTTATGTATTTATTTCAGTTTTGTTTTTTAGACCGGTTGATGGTTTGTTATACAATTTTAATCAAACTCTAAAAAGCACCCTATACCTCCTCTGCTGATTTGAAAGTAATTTACATAGCTCAATTATTCAATCATTGTTGGATTAAATTACATTGTTCATGAGACCATGTATTACAGAATTATTACCTTTAACTCTGCCAGTAAAATGCAGCCCCATCTCTGAAGTCAGAAAATGTTATGCCAGAAGGCTTTGGTGAAATTTCAATTATGCCGGATATATTCTCCCTTCGAATGTGCCGGTTCTCATTGTGCCGTGCTAAAGGTTCTCATTGTGCCGTGCTAAAGGTTCTCATAAGGTTCTCATTGTGCCGTGTTAAAGGTTCTCATAAGGTTCTCATAAGGTTCTCATTGTGTCTCGAAAATCTCTCATCCCCCGTCCATCTGCTTTCAGTACCAGAAAGAAGAGTGTTACAGGAGGGAGTCTAACACCTCGCCTAGCAGATGTGCCACGTTAGCATATAGGAAAAGAAGAGTGTTACAGGAGGGAGTCTAACACCTCGCCTAGCAGATGTGCCACGTTAGCATATAGGAAAAGAAGAGTGTTACAGGAGGGAGTCTAACACCTCGCCTAGCAGATGTGCCACGTTAGCATATAGGAAAAGAAGAGTGTTACAGGAGGGAGTCTAACACCTCGCCTAGCAGATGTGCCACGTTAGCATATAGGAAAAGAAGAGTGTTACAGGAGGGAGTCTAACACCTCGCCTAGCAGATGTGCCACGTTAGCATATAGGGAAAGAAGAGTGTAACAGGAGGAAGTCTAACACCTCGCCTAGCAGATGTGCCACGTTAGCATATAGGAAAAGAAGAGTGTAACAGGAGGAAGTCTAACACCTCGCCTAGCAGATGTGCCACGTTAGCATATAGGAAAAGAAGAGTGTTACAGGAGGAAGTCTAACACCTCGCCTAGCAGATGTGCCACGTTAGCATATAGGGAAAGAAGAGTGTAACAGGAGGAAGTCTAACACCTCGCCTAGCAGATGTGCCACGTTAGCATATAGGAAAAGAAGAGTGTTACAGGAGGAAGTCTAACACCTCGCCTAGCAGATGTGCCACGTTAGCATAGAGAGAGAACAGAAAAAAAATACCCAAGAACATGAGCTCATCAACCCGTCCCTATTAATATTTGAACAGGCGATCTGTCAATAACTGTTCATATCATTAGTGTTTTTCCCTTTTAGAGGGAAAGAGGGAGAGAGGGACATTTCCTGCAACTTCATTATCTTCAGAGCTTGTTCCTTAGACACTACATATCTCTGACCCTTTTCTTTGCTGCCTCTAACACTCTTACCTGAAAAAAAAAACGAAAAAAAAAAACCTTGAAACCAAAATGGTACACATATATTTGTATCACGGCATGATTATTCATGCACTTCAGGCTTTATTTATGCTTCCACTCTACACACTTAAAAATGTAGTCAATACACAAACACTGAAGGCTTTGGAGCAGTGAATCTATATCACTGTAGTCATCCCCCAAAGCACTGACAGGAACTGAAGTGTGTAGCGTATTCACTTCTGAACAGAGGGCACACTATGTAAATAGAAGCTTAGCCCGAGAGACTTGGGGGGAGCACTTTGAGGTAATTGTTCAGAAGTCCTCGCAGTCTTTGGGGTGTGTATGTGTGGGGTGTGTATGCGTGGGGTGTGTGGGCTGGTGAGTCGGCCGCGGCCTCGAGGATTAGGAGGCAGGGGAGCTGACCGGGGTCGGCGTCTGGAGTGTCGGGGGCCGGAGGTGTAATTGGCATTAGCGAGGGAGGCACGCGGTGCGGACGCAGGCAGCCTCGTTGGGGTTAGCACCTGTGCCTGCTATGCTAATCTCTCCCACCGTCATCCCTCCAGAGCTCTCTTGAGCAGCCCGAGTGTGTATGCGCGCACAGACACACACACACACACACACACACACCAACAAAGCAACCATTTCAGAGGAGCAGAGGGGAGGGGTAGAGGCATCTAAGGCCAGTCTGGAAGTGTTGCTCTGAACGTGGCCACTGCTTGTTAGCTGCTTGAGAGTGAAGGAATATTTGTGTAGCTCGCCCAGTGGAGGGCGTCTCTTAGAAGTCAAGGTCATAGACTAAATTACTGGACATGGGGCATCTCACTGACTAGCACACAGACTAGCCTGGAAATCCAGACCCGGAAATCTAGAATGATTTCCCAACTCGAGGGGCGGCACCAAGCATGCATTTGAAAATATCACTGCATGCAATTGGATAACACTACGACCAATGTTTACTGACTGATTCCGGACATCGACGATTAGTGCAGCTCGGTTTCATGGGCATAGGTAATGAGCATCATTACTCGTCACCAGAGTCACTCGCTGAGCAAATTCAAATTGTGCTCTCACAAGAACTCTGGATTTCCAAGGTAGATTAGGACAAAGACAGACATATAAATACTTGAATACAATAACTATGGATACTTCACATTAATGTTCCCACATAGCAGTATGATTAGGTAACCAAATACATATTGGTATCCCACACATCACAAAGCCACACTGCAACAGTAGACGTGAACTAGTCTGATATGATTCATCAGTAACTAGGTATCTAGTGGAAACATCACAACACATCACCACACAACACAAAAACACGTCTGGACAACTGTACTTGTGTATGTCAACACATCTACCCTGGTCTCAAAATAAATGTTCCTCTGTGTGTGTGTGTGGGGGGGGGGGGGGATCTGTGTGTGTGTGTGTGTGTGGGGGGGGTGGTCTGTGTGTGTGTGTGCGTGTCCTGTCTGCTGTGCTGTGTGTGGCTTGCCCTGAGCCGTGAGCCCGAGTGGGCGAGCGTGGCGGGGGCTTGGTGGGCAGGACTGAGTCCCCCAGTGAGAGGGGAGGTGGGCAGGACTGAGTCCCCCAGACTGTGAGAGGGGAGGTGGGCAGGACTGAGTCCCCCAGTGAGAGGGGAGGTGGGCGGGGGGAGGCAGCGATAGGCCACGCTCCTGCACAGGCATGGAAGCCTCTCCCCGCCACGGCCCTAAATCTTTCACTCTGCTCAGCTCACACTTGGGGACCACGGCACACACAATGGGGGGGGGGGGAGCTCGCTTTATGTATGTGTGTGTGTGTGTGTGTGTGTGTGCTGCTTGTTGGTCTGTGTAATTCTATGTTAATATGTGGGTGTGTGAAGGTATTGCCTAAATTGGTGTGTGTGTGTGTGTGTGTGGCTGCATTTGTGTGTATATGTTGATAAAAGTGAGTATGTGTTCATGATGTGAATGTGCATGTGTGTGTATGTGTGTGTGTCTGTATATGTGTGTTGGGGGGGGGGGGGGGGTATTGGATGGTTTTGAAGCATAGCGCAACAAAGAGGAGCTTTAGCATTGTGCCTTTGTAGTCTATATCCATTTGTAGCCCTCCACCCATGAATGGCACAGAGTATTTCCAGCGTGAGATGACAGCGCTGCACACAGCATGTGAAAGCGCGCCTGGCACCCATTTAGTTAAGCCCGCGCACCGTGATCAATGGTGTGGCCGGAGAAAGCGACAGGAGCCAGGGGAGGAGAAGAAAGGCACACACGCCACCATGGCAGGGTGCTGGTGCGCTTGTGCGTGTAAGTGTGTGTGTAAGAGAGAGGGTGTGTGTGTGTGTGTGTGTGTGTGTGTGTGGGTGGGTGTGGGTGAGCTGGCATAGATAGATCTAGAGAGAGAGAGAGAGAGAGAGTCACAAGCTGAATGTGCTCACCTGCTTCGATCACCAGCAGGGAGATCATTCATCATAGGTGTTGTGGAGGCAGGGAGGCAATGCCGCTGGGCTAGGATGGGGGGATGTGGAGGCAGAGAGAGAGGGGGGCATAGCAAAGGCACCTGGAGGAGTCTGAGATCTCAAGGATCACCAAAGATAGAAAGAGGGAGAAAGAGAGGAGAGAAGAATAAAAAAGGGAGAGAGAGAACACCAAGAGAGAGGGGGAGAGGGAGAGGAATCGTTGTGTGATTTATTGAAAGACATAATGTTTTCTCCCACTCAACTCCATGTCTGATGTGCACCTGAGAGGAGAAACTTTGTGACTTTGAGGCTGGCCCACGCGCATCACCGCGCAGCACCTGGAGAGAGAAGGAGAGGAGAGACATGCTGGAGATGCAGACCAGTCTCCAATGAGATACAGGGAGTCTGGAACACTGCCAAACAAGAGCTTTTTCTGGCTCGCCTTAGAGTAAGACATGCAGTACCTGCTCTGAATGATGAAAAAGTAGATACAGAATAATATATATATATATATATATATATATATATATGTACAGTATATATCCATGTGTGTTTGTGTGTGTCTATGCGAGTGAACTGTATTTAACACAGAATATTAGGACATACCGTATATCCATGAAAGAAGATATTTGCTTAAGACAGGCACCGGTAGTCAGTTTCAAAATCCTTTAGTCTGAAGTTAAACTCATTAATCAAGGGAGTAAAAATAAACCAAGTCAAGGGAGGTTCCAAAATCAATGTGTTTCATGATCGATGCAATCATTTCTCTCTCTCTCTCTCTCTCTCTCTCTCTCTCTGTCCCTCTTTCTCTCTGTATGGTATGGGCGTATTGATCAGTCAGCCCTTGAAGAATTTTTTTTACATTTTTTTTTACAGTTTGTACAGTTTGAGCAAATAGAGATTTTTAAGAGGTAGAAGGTTGCAGTGTATTATATAGCAGTTACAGTATGTCTGCTAAGGATTCATTAGACATCTGCTTTGGGGGGCTAAGCAGAGCCAAATCAATTTGAGACCTTGGTTGAGAAAGGAAAGCAAGAGGCCAAAAAACAGACACTATTTCACTCTGGCATAGATTTTGAAATTGCATGCCAAACACGCACACACTCAGCCAATGCATAGACACATACAGTATACGGAAGTGCATAGCAGACATGTGGACTCGAGTCACATGACTTGGACTCGAGTCAGACTCGAGTCATGATTTTAATGACTTCAGACTTGACTTGATAAAATTCGGCATGACTTGCGACTCGACTTGGACTTGAATACTATTCACTCGAGACTTGACTCGGACTTTGCCTCTTTGACTTGTGACGACTTGACATGTCTCGAGTCAAAAACTAAATTTCCTGATCGTGGACCAGTCACCCCAGAGATGCTTTCCCTCCGCGACTAAAAAAAAAAAATAGCGGAGACAAGCGGCCAGTCCAGAGCACAGTTCAGTGCTGCCGCTACCCCCACATGCGTTACGCACTGTGTGTAGGGCACCAAGAGACAGAGAAACGACCAACATTTAGCTAATAACTAGTAGCTTTACTGCAAACTGATTTGCACTCTTGTTAGAGAACGTTTACAATGTCAAAATGCACCAACAGCATGTTACATAAAGATGATACTTTTCGAGTCCTCTCCATTAAGATCCAACTTGAACTTAATGCTAGCCTACTCCATTTAATTGAGAACCCCATCTAAGCACGCACGAGAGGGAGAGAAAACGAGTGGCAGGTTCCAGCTGGCTTGTCATTGTTGATGATGATTGATATTTTCTTTTAAATATAAGAAACGTATAAAAGGAAATCATGAAGGCAACAAATACGAGATTAGGGAAATTGCGGATTTATCCGGTTCTCACTACTGTTATAAACTATGAGATCCAGGTCACTATGACATAGGCTGCACTCACTGTGATTTGGAAAGTGGACAAGAATATGAAGAGTTGTCTTTGCCTTTGTTTAATGGAAATGGTGAGTCTTGAAGTAGGCCTATTCAATAATTTGTTTACATGAAGCACATTGATATGCCGATTGAAACGCATTCCACTCAACTAGCTAGGTGGCTACTGGCTACCAGGCTCATAATTCACATTTAATTGCAAACAGAAAATGTCAAGCAAGCATCATGTCATACATGCATCTATTTCCAAAGGAATGAAAGCTGTTTGTGCCAACTTAATATAATGCTTATCATTGTTAATATTGTGCTATTCATGTGGCACAAACAATGTTTGAGTTTGTGGACTAGCCATAGGAATGGAGCTGGTAAAAAAGATCATTATGAGAATGTGTGGACAGTGGCACACAATGGGCTTAAAGTGACAGTGCACCATTTACAAATGAGATAAACAGCATCACATGTGTAGTATTTCTTAAGAAATGAATACTTTAAAACAACATTACTGTGTCATTATTATCTTTTAAATAATATAAAAGTGTTGACCTTGGCTTCCCTTATGAGTCGCCACTGGCAGACAGCCTAATAAATTGTTTGCAGGCAAATCTGTGGCCTAGCGCAGTGAAATGCCATCAGTCAAATTATTACTCATCCTTACAGTGGGCTCCGAAATTTGGAAAAACAATATTTTTATTTGTCATGTAGCTATCCGTTTTGTACAGATTACTCAGGTATGCACATGTGTATATTGTATGCGCATGCATATATCGTAAAAGATTTCAAGACAGAAACATTGAACATATTTTAATCTGTATTTATAAAAAAAAAATCTGTGGATTAGATGGAAGTGTTAAAATTATGATCGATAGTCTAATAATGCCATTATTAAGTGAAGAGTACCTGATGACTTGTTCAGGACTTGAAAAAGATTGGGACTTGGACTTGGACTCGACTTGGCTTTGATGAGACTTGGACTTGGACTCGACTTGCCCTTCTCTGTATTTACTTGGGACTTGACTTGGACTTGAGTGCTAAGACCTTGGGACTTACTTGTGACTTGCCAAACAGTGACTTGGTCCCACCTCTGGTGCATAGACACTAACATAATACAACAGATGAGTGCAGTCACTGTGAGTCAGTGTGGACAAGAACATCTTATTGCTGTGAACGGTGGATGGATACTCATTATTATCACAGACTTGCCAACAATATAAACACACACACACACACACACACACACACACACCACACACGCTCACACACACACGCACGCACACACACGCACATGCACACACACACACACACACACATGCACACACACACACACATGCACACACACATGGGAGATTGTTGTTTTCAGCGAGTGAACATGGCATTTATGGCTAACTCCGGCTCCTCCGGGCACACAGGTAGGATAAACCATTGCCTGCCAGCTGCCAGCTCTCTAAATTGGGTAAAGCTGTGGACTCTGTGTCGGCGGTGCGGCAGTGGCGGGCGACGTGGGCAGCAGTGGTAGGGCACAGGGAGAGAAAGGGGGAGTCTTCAGCACAGGGGGAGTCTTCAGCACAGCTGGAGCGAGCTGGCAGGGAGTCACCCCCCCCCCCCCAAAAAAAAAACCCTCTTCTATCTTCCTCTTCACCTCCTCCTCATCCTCCTCCTCCTCTCTTCACGTCCACCTCTCTGTGTTTCCATCGCTCTCCTGTTGCAAGGCACCCTGCATGTACACACACACACACACACACACACATACACCCTGCATGGAGGGTTCACCCATCGCTTCTACAACTACTCACACACACACACACACACACACACATACACCCTGCATGGAGGGTTCACCCATCGCTTCTACGACTACTCACACACACACACACACACACACACACATACACCCTGCATGGAGGGTTCACCCATCGCTTCTACGACTACTCACACACACACACACACACACACACACACACACACACACATACACACACACCCTGCATGGAGGGGTTCACCCATCGCTCTGCGACTACCTACTGGTTTTCGATGTAAGGGGAGGAAGTGAGGAAATGGCCTCTCAGACTGCTTTGTGCTCAACATGGGTGTTTGCACCCAGAGAGGTTGCAACAGAAGTTGTAAGAGAGAGAAACAGAGATTGGAGGTGGTTGTCAGCACTCAAACACTGCAACAGCAACAATGAGGTGGATTGCACACCCTCCTGTTCAGCACCACTATGGTAAAAAAACAGAAATGAACAGAACATGTCTTGTGTGTTTTTCTTGTGTTTTTGTGGTAACGAATATAGAACTGGCCCTGCTGTAGATTTGAATTGGGTCAGTATGGGTAAATGAGATGCAGGCTGATACTTGCACATGTGCACTGGTTCTAGTATTGAGGAACTCCATTTTGGTTCAATGCCCCCCCCCCCCCCCCCCCCCCCCCCTTCTTTCTGCTCTCTGCAACCCCCTGGCGATTGTTGTCACGCTCCCTAGCTTTAGAGTGTGTTCCTTCACAAAGTGTTTGTATTGCCATTCAACATTCCATTTTATGTGGAATCACATACTCTAGACATTGGAAGGTACACAGCTGCCAGTGGAGGAATGTAAAAGCAAGGGCCAGTCAAATAATGGAGTGCACACACACACACACATGCACGCACACACCGCACGCACGCACACACATACATACACACACACACACACACCACGCATGCTCACACACACACACACACACACACATACACACACGCATGCTCACACACACACACGCACGCACCGCACGCGCGCATGCACGCACGCATGCACACACACGCACGCACGCGCACAGGCACGCACGCACACACACACACACACACACACACACAAGGCATTGAAAAACTCAACACAACCTTCTGGGTTGTGCATGCCTCTAGTGATTCATGGCGTCAATAGGCCTGTTCCATTCAGACAGTACAAGCAACACACTTTGGTTCAGCTTTCATTATCCAATTATCCATTAGCCTAAATGTTATTCTCGTTGCTGTAAGTCGCTTTGGACAAATGCCTCCGCCAACTGAATAAATGTAAATATAATCCAACAAACGTTATGCTAAATAAAACCACATATACATACCAATTATTATGCAAAAGCCTGAAGCAGTGTGCTATTGAGTTACTGTAGTTTCCTACACTTTACATTGGTACAGTACTCTTATAGAGAGGGAGAATATATCATACTGAAAGTTGGTTGTTTGTCATTTGATATTGATGCCAGACTTACATTAATCAATTGTCAATTTGATGTCAGATTTACAGCATTAAACAGTCTGGCAGTGATCTCATATCAAATGAAAAGCAGCATATGCTGGCAGTCGTGACTGAGCTTCATCTTCCCTGTTAGCAGGTAAGTGATGGAAATCCATCCATTTCCTCAATATATCATCATTGGATAAAGGTTGAGGTTAAGTGCTATTGAGGGCCTCTAATATGTCCATGGAAGTGTTAGTGTAAAATTAATATTGAAATAGATATGGTGTTTTTTTAAATGACAGAATAAAGCGTTGATGGCATACATTGTGTAGTACTAATATAAGATAGCAGTTGCTCAACATACTGTAACATAAGAGCAGGTATAGCAAAAGATAAATTCAACAAACTGTTTCTCTTTTTTCTGTTTCTCTGGGTGGAATGAGTGTTGGAGAAGAGCTAAGCAAAATGTCTGAAGTTCACAGCTTGTCGTCCCACCCTGTGAAGTGGCTACATTCCCCCTGTGGTCAAGGGGGCAGCTGCAGGACAGTGAGCTCCGGTGAGTCCTTCTCATCAGCTCCTTGCCCCGGCGTTTGATGTGTCCTTGCCGGACAGGTCTTCAAGCCCACGGTCAGTG